>NW_017259295.1:1001320-1008148 GCF_001594045.1 Atta colombica
GTAATCTTTATTGACAACGTAATTAATTCACACAAGAATTTTAACGTCACAATAGTTAATTTTAATTACTAGCGACGCATTAAGTACCGGATGCAAACCCATTGTTAAATGAGTTACTTTCACCATAATGAAGATGCAGCCCTCCAATGACAAGTTTCACAATTGTGTAGCTAATTATTATTATCATCATTATCATAAACTAGAAGATAGAAATAGATATATCTTAAACAAGAAACAATTATGCAAAGAATTCTTAATATCCACGTCACGTACATTCGGTGTATAAAATAAATCTCCACGTAAATAAAAATTATTTTATGTAAGAATTAATGCAAAATTGACCTTATTTCCTGCATTTAATATATAAAAGAAGAAAATTCGAAATTAACTGGATGTCGCTAATCGTTTTTAATAAATGACTATCTTGTACATAAAAAAAACAATTATACTAAAAATGTAGCTAAATATAGATTTGAAAATAATTATAGAGCCATCAAACTAATTATGTAGGAAAAGCACAATAAACAAAAAATGTTAACATTCTAGCAATCCTAACATCCTAGCTGAAAATTGAGCTGATTCATTATTATAAATTATTCTGATAGTTCACAAAACAAAATGTTTTCAAATTTACATAACTAAATTGTTAGATACTTCAAAATAATTCTATAACACTGAAAAAAAATTTACTATATCTCGAAATATTTTTTTAAATATTTTTAAATAAAAACATTTATCTATAGTAAATATTTACTCAAAAACGAATTAAATCAAATTAATGATTCTTGTATCAAATAAATATACGTTAACAATCAATAAATGTTTATTTATAAATATTCAAAGAAACATTTATTAAAATATAGTAAATTTTTTTTCAGTGTAAGAATAACAGTCAGCCATATAGAGTTACATAAGTCTGTCGTTGCGTGTAGACGCCTTGGTTGCGAGCTGCAACACGGGCATTCAACTACCTGTTACTACTCGTTACTTTAATGCTCGTGAGCTTGCCAATCTTTCGGTAAACTTTCGTAATCCTCCGTTGATCTCCGTCTGACTCTCCAGCGTTGGATTTAAAGCCCGGATCGACGCGACGAGTTGCCGGCATCGGAAATACAGGGAGAGGGCAACGGGTTATGATGCAAATCCGCGTGACCGACATCCGCCGCGATTGCCGAGGAGTGCCCGATCGTCGTGATCTGTCCCGTTGTCTAGCATTTCCCCTTTATCATCTAGGACCCAACCCACCACGTCCAGACGTTCGTTGAACCGTCCGTTATCTCTCGCCTCTCGGCTCTCGTCGCGCACTCGTCGAAAGGCCGACGACGCGGAGAATGAGATACGCGCCATTTATCGATAACGGCAACCGGAAGGATGAATAAAATAATTATGATTGAAAGGAATTCCTCTTAATCAAAATACTTTAACTCCTTCAGGCCCTATAACGTACATCAAATTTGAACACATCCGTTGAAATTATTTAGGTTGTGTTCCAAAATTTACTGCAAGTACTGAAAATCTACATCATGTGCACTGTAGATTTTCGGTAGTAGCAGTAAATTTTGGAACCTTAGTTCTATCATCTGAGATATCAGATCTATCTGAGGTATATAAAAAATTAAAAACGTATATGCATTGACAAAATAGTCAAAATTTTGGAAAAGAAATTTTTTTAGTATTATGAATTACTTATTAAAGTGCCTTTAAATTTAATTTAAAAAATTTTTTTAACATAACCTAGTATTTTTTTTATCATTACATTAAATTAAAGTCAGATCTGAGGTTAATTAACAGGATGAAAATTATTGAGAATGATTTATTATAATGATTATTATGTATTAATTATGTCAATGTAAGATGTTCGTTATTATTTAAGCAATTAACGAAGCGTTACGTCATTATATGAGAGACATCTAATAGCCGTATTAGAGTAGCTATTTATATAACTATGATATGGAATAATATTCTATTTGACCTTGCTGATACAAAAAAAAAGAAAAACCATCAGGCAATTAGTATATTTTTTACGACTCACGATCGTTCAAGCGTCAATTCAGCATTTAAAAACATTTATTTGTACAGCGTATTATATCGTATCTCGAGCGTGGCCGAGCATTAGAAGTACGCTATCAATCGTACTATCAAATTGCGCTATCGATTTATCTTAATTAATCTCTAATGTTTTAGCGCTCGTCGCGAATTGCGTTTTTACGATAAAGACGAATTCCGTTAGCGATTGCTCGAGCTGATATTAAGGCCCTGAGTAGTCATTGCGGCCATATTGGATCATGACGTACGTCATAAGCGAGAAACACGTTAAAGTTTTCTGAACGTCATTTGTAAATAAAGAAAATTTGAGTAAAATAGCAGCAGTCGGGAGTAAAAATAACTTTAAAATACTTGTAAAAATGAAAAAAAAGCTATCCTTTTCTGTCTACCTTGGAAGGAATATAGTGTAAATAGCGCGTAAAATGCTACCATTAGTGACGTCATGATTGTGTTTGTGGCGTTATCTGCTCCGAAGACATCTCGTAGTACTAAATAACGCGAATAACATTTCTCCGAACGCATCCGAAACTGTTGAAGTCTATTGATTGGTTGCAGGATAGAAAGAACTTCTCTGTCTTGCAGCCAATCAATAGACTTCAAAAGCCTTCTCGTATTGATATGGGCATCACGGCCGTCACATCTGACGGCTAGATATGATGTTTGGCTAGATATACTGTTTAATTATCATCCCGTGTTTACATTCGATGCGATCTTGACATTGAGCAAATAATATACGGAATCACGTCCCGGCATTTAAATGCTTATCACTATTTAACACCACTTAGCGCTCAGCTGTAACCACTATTTATATATGAAATGTAACGACTCGGGCGCGAAGATCTTGTCTTCGCGAAAGGATTCGGAATCGACGTAAGATAAAGATCGCATGAATATTTTAATCGTTAAATACGTGAGATTCTCGATAGCTATAATAATAACCTGATCCATTTCATCGACAAGCTCTAATCGGCGATTATTGATTACGGATTACCATCAATCTGACATTAACCTTTTAACTCGTAATTAATTTTTAATTTGCCATAACTTATAAAATACAAATCAAAGTGTGTAAAAAATAATTACGTGTGCGATTAGTTTTCCATATAAAGATAATATAAACTGCATACAAAAATAGATTTATGTATTTAAATGTATAGTATAATGTCATTTTTACACGGGAAACTAATTACATATGTTGCATTCACTTTTTACACACTTGTGATTTTAAATGTAATACAAGAGAATGTAAAATAAATCCTTTATATGATGATTATTTCCCTGAGAAAAGTGGCTGATTTTCATTGATTCCTTCATGATCATTTGATCATCAAATTTACACAATGATTTACACACAGATTTGCTTGCGAGTGTCATCACATGAGATGCAAGGTCACGAATCGCTGTAATTAAACTGTACGACTGAATTCAATACACGTGCAATTAACAGCTGACCTATGTGACGAACGTCCGGTCTTCTTCCCTGAGAATCGCGACGATGATTTATGCGGAACAAAGCCCGGAAACCAGTGTTTCCTCAGAGAAAATCCAATCCGTTGTGTGTTCGATTCTTTTGTCTTCCGAATATACGATTTATCATTGAGTCTGAGATTCTACGAAAAAGGCAGCGATTTAAAATTCATTTCAAAACTAATTGTTCTAATCTTAAGATTATAATCTTAATTCATAAGATAATAAATTTTAAGATTATAATCTCGAAAATTTTTATCTTAATTAAGAATGTAAACATAAATACAATATAATTAAGAATATAAACTTTTTTTAAGATTATAATCTTAATCTTATTTCTTAACTCTTAAAATTATAATCTTAAAAAAATTGTTATAATCTTAATCGCACTAAAAATATTTTTTTTTGCAGACCGTACATAATAACAAATTAAATTAAATAAAATATGAATGCAATTTCTAACATGTTTCCGGTTGTGTAATTGATTTACTTAATATCATCGACAGATTGTATAAATGCACTGACAAATAAATAAAACATAATTAAATAATTACATATGTATTTAAATAACAATATATTGCGTCATCACTCTCTTAAATAATTATTCGTCAAAGATAAACGTCCGGATTTTCAACATTTGTTTTACAATGACCTGCAATTATAGTTTAAGATTGACAGTCATTGAAATGTCAACAATGCGAAAGGAAGCCATACAATTTACCGCGATAATCCTTGTTATACGAGTCTGTATATCCGAGAATGATAAATCCTTTCCGC
Source organism: Atta colombica (assembly GCF_001594045.1). Lineage (NCBI taxonomy): Eukaryota > Metazoa > Arthropoda > Insecta > Hymenoptera > Formicidae > Atta > Atta colombica. Next base: position 1,005,611 of record NW_017259295.1, read on the forward strand.
ATAACAGAGAGGACCGCAATGATTCAATTCCGTAGAATAAAATACTGGATGACATCACTAAGAAAATATATTACACAATGTCGAAACGGAGCTGTCATTTCGGGCCAATAAATATATACCTGACGATCGAAAGATATTAATTCAAAACTGTCGACCTGACAGCTTTCTTTAAAAGATATGTAATTCATAACCATCAGCACGTTCACTTCTTTTATTTTTACAAGTGTAACAAGAAGGAATTAAAAATACAATTAGTTCACGTCTTAAAATAATTGTACTTGAAAAGAACGATTTGGATAAGTATCTAAAAATTTAAGTAGATTTAGATCTAAATTTGTTAAATTTGTATCTAATTTTGTTCAACCATCAAAATAATTATGAAACAAGCTAAAATTATTGCTGAAATTATCTAAATTTTTTACAGCATTATTTATCATACTTGAGTTTTCTTACACAATTATTTTGTTGATTCAACAAAATTATTTTCAGATCTGTATACATTTAAATTTTTAGATAATTCAGTAAAATCGTTTTTTTCACGTAATGTTTCACATATGTCTAAGTGCAAATCATCCATTTCTGCAGTTAGTTTTAAAAGAAACAACATTCATAATAACATAATATACATTTAAAAAATAATAAATTAAATTTGAGTTAAAATTTAATAAATTTTCTTATATTAAATGTTTGACGTTATTATTTTAGTTAAATTAACTATATATATTGAGCAGAAACATTGGAAACTCACAGAAATAATTAAAAAAATAATTCAAGTTGGGTATAATTTTACATAACATTAATTTAACGACGTTGTGTCTTATATAATTATTTTAATGATTTAACAAAATTATTTTTAGATCTAACTAAAATTTTTAGATATTTTAGCAAAACTGTTTTTTCCATAATATGTATTGTATGGTATACGCCAATTTATCATCGAAAAAAACGCTAGAAAAATGTAGAGAAATATTACAAAAATTTGAACAAAATTTGGAGATAATAAAGTTTTCAACTAATAGCGTGCCAAATTAATTTTCTCCATGTAAGAAACGTGTTTCGACACAGTACTTCTCTTGCGTCTTCTCTTCGTCATAAACTCTATGTTATTCGTGATCGACGAACGCAGGACTAACGGTGGCCACGTTTAAACACTACACGTGCGACAAGAATGAACGTCCAAGGATTTCTCAACGAGAAAAGCGCCGCAGGACGAGTATGCCATCGTACACCACTAACTTCTGTACGATTTACTGAGAGGTGAAGACGCCTGTGTCATGGATACCAAGATAGGTTCAGAATGCATGTGTCGAGCCGCGGAACACCCGACATTCCCGTTCCGTTCTTACGGTCATTATGAGTACAACTGTTGACAAGCGTGATCAGGGGCAATGAAAGTGGAGAACGCGATTCAACGCGTTCTGGAACTGTCAATCCGACGATTCCTTTCTAAATCTGTGCTCGGAGTGTTTCATATAAGGTATCGCTCATGTGAGTTACTTAATAAATATAATCTTGTACCAAATTCGGTTATTTGCATAAAACTCGTGTCGCACTATGTATTGGAAACTGAGAATTGTGAATTAGAGACTGGAATTCTTGTACCAAATTCGGTTACTTGCATAAACTGAGAATTGTGAATTAGAAACTGGAATTCAATCAGATAATTTTAATTTTAATCTGTTTCGTTCTGATTAGTTAAATTTTCATTTTCAATTCTCAATCTCTAATACATGACAGATTTTACGTTAGATTAAATTACACTAAATTATATTAAACTAAAAAGTTAAGTATAAAATAATATAAATATTTTAAATAATTCAGTTAGTAATAATATCATCACGTTATTTGACAAAATATACATGTATTATTATATTTTATTGTCAAAGTTGATTGTATTGTGTCACTGCATTTAAATATTTTATATAGAGCCTTTAATGTGCACTTGATTCAATATAGTGTGAAATCAAATTAAATTCATCAACACATGTCTACTTTCATAATATGTGGTTACCTCAGAATTAAAGGTTATAAAAAATTTCACCACTGAAATTCATTCATGAATTTCTTAGTACTCTTTAATATTTTTTGATATTTTATATATTGTAAAAACAAGCTTTAAGTAAACTTGGAGATGTTGTGTTTATCATTTCTGTCATTAGATTTTCAATCGCAAGATCGAAGTCCGAGTTCTGTTATTTAGGTTTTTAACAATAAGTTTGAACTTTCATTGTCAGCTTGATTAATTGAAGAATGTTCGTTATTGTTAGTTTATCATTTTAAATCGTTAACGGAAAGTCGTCAAAATATTTACACCGAATACATCACAATATTTGTCTCAAATATATGTGCTGGTAAGTTTGGGACACCCTATGGATGGAAAAGGAAAATATGCGGGTGCAACCAGATCAGCCGATTCAATCAATTTACCGTTCTATATTTTTTAATAAAATAATAAATAACATTTTTAGTTCCCCTATATTTCTAAATTAGCAGGAAATATATAATTATTAAACTATAAATATTATAATAAATAATAAA
>NW_017259295.1:1008248-1012245 GCF_001594045.1 Atta colombica
TTTTAATATAGCAAAAAAAAAATTTAGCAATCGTTTTACTCGATCAATTTATAATTTTCCATATCTTGAATTTTTTCAACTTTGATTTAGAAAAAGAATTATTCCATATCTTTTAAAATAATAAATCACATCCTTAATTCTCTTATATTTCTAAATTATTAGAAAAAATATAATTTATCAACAATCGCTTTGTTTGACCAATTTACATTTTCGATTTCTTGAATCACTCTTCAACTTCAATATAGTAAAAAAATCAATCCATAACATAATAATAAATTATTTCTAGTTCCCCTATATTTTTACAGCAAAAGAAAATTAATTAAACGTTAATATTAACAGTCGCATTTGATTTATTTACATTTTTTTTTTTATTTCTTGAATTACTTTCCAACCTCAATATAGAAATAATCACAATAAGTTATGATTTGCTACTCGAATGAGTTTATCGAACTTAATTTAATTTTTTGTTTCTTTAACAAGTCAAACAATGAAACAATTAGGAATCACTGTTGATTATCGATTGAAATGTCAATTAATATATACATACAAATATATGATCGTACAAATATACGATCTACGAAGAATCAACCCGCCCAAATTAGCAAGGCGGAATCAACGTTGGCAAACGTGGCACACAGAGAGAAAAGAAAATTAAGTTAAACGCAGTTAGCTTAACCGACGTCGGTACAATCGAACATTCGAACCGGTTTTCCGGCGAACCAAATCAACCTCGATTCCCTCGTTCCTTCCCGAGGATAAATACTTGAATACTTAAATCACGTTCCGAGTTGTAATGTGCACTATGAGAACGAGGAAAAAAAGAGGTAAGTTACGGCAACCGTTGTCGTTACGAGATCGACCCCGCGAGTTTTCTCGCGAGACCGATTCTGGCTCCTCTTCTCACGCATTTCACATCGCGAGATGCAATTCGCGATCGAACATATAACCGGGATATATACCGCGTAACCGACGTTACCGGCAACAATCCCGCAAACGTCTCGACACCGCGACGATGACTCGGCCTTCTCGGTGCTCGATTCTCAAATACTCTTTTTCGTGACGATTGACGGCGGAGAAGGAGGAGAATGACGAACGTAGGCCCCGCATGACGACGGCGACGACGGCGACGACGGCGACGTCGGGCGACGTCGACGGCGCGCTTACCTGATTAACCTGATTCTGCTTGCACCCGTGGATCCCGTGACACGTGTGACGCACCGCATCCACAACGTTGGACCGCCTGGCGCTCACACTCGCGCTAGTAACCCCACGACTAAGCCGGCGAAACAGGAAATCGCACGATCCACACCCAAAAATCCCGTCACGTTCGGAAAATACTGACACCTCACTGATAATATGGCCGCCGCCGCCTGTCCGTCCGTCCGTGCGCGGTGCGCTCGCGAAGCGCCGAAGCGGTGATTTAACGGCCTGGGAAGGGATAATGAGGGGAAAAACGAGCATGAATCACGCACTCGACGAAGATGCGTCGCTCACTGTTTAGAAAATTCAAGAGACATCAGATTGGCCGCATTTAGCACAAGCGCTTAGTAAGCACTTTATACTGATTGGTTTGTTTATTTTTAGATCTAACGCTGATATTACATTTGTCATAAAACAAAATTACATTAATATATTATATAAATATAAATAACAAATGTAATATTAGACTAAAGCCTTGATTGCGTTCAGCAGAAAAAGTATAGCTTTGCAACTGTTGTGAAATTCTTTAATATGATTGATTTGTATGTTTTACTCTAAGAGTTCTTCACTGGATCCTAATATGCAAATCAATCATGTCAAAGAATTTTACAATAATAAAGTTGTAAAGTTGTCTTTTTGCTGAACGTAGAATCTTACATTTAAGATGTTAGAAATCGATATGAATGAAGAAAAAATTGACCAAACGTATTAATTATGTGACGTATGAATTCAAATGTGTTCAAATGTAATTTGTTAAAATGATGAAATCGTCTGTAATACCGACGAAACAAGCATTTCGTATTTTTTCATTTTTTTCGTTCTCCTTATACAGAATAAAAAATTCCTTCTCCAGAATAAAAGCAGAAAGAAACCTGAGAGTGTCCAACAAATGAAAATGGATTGAAATGAATTGAAATAGATTTTTAGAAACATTGATTCACAAATGTTGAAATAAATGCTTTTCAATCCTGAATGCATTTTTATTCATTTATAAGAATTGCACCATATTTCTGTACCTTTCAATCTAAAAATAATATTAGTTTTTTTTGTGCACAACACACATTGTGAATATTGTTCAATTCAAAATTTTGAATAGGAAATGCAGTATTTCAATCCAATTGCATCCAAATTCATCTAATTGAATCCAATTAAATAAAAAAAAAGTATTCGCTATTTATGTATTCAGATAGAAAAAAATTTTAATCCATTCTCGTTTATTGGGTGGACATCCTGGCTTTTTTATTCGTATACCAAATCTCGTAGGGTAACGTCCACATTTTTGTGGTTCTTTTCCATACTATTATGTGTGAATTAGACAAAGATAAATAATCGACTTTGACTTTGATTGTTCGTCCTTGTCTAACTCACATAATAGCATGGAAAAGAATCACAAAAACGTGGACGTTACCCTACGAAATTTGGTACACGAAAAAGGCCGGGATGTTTCCACTCTCAGGTTTCTAATAAAAAAAAAAAACACAAATAGTTTTAGAAAAATACAATCCGGTATAAAAAATAAAAAAATTATAAATTACAGTTTCCTAGCTGTTACCACGTAGGTTAATTATTTTTTTAAATTTGCGACTCAAAATACTATAACAAAAACATGTCCGAAAAATTAAATTAAAATATTATTTGCAAATTTTTATTTTAAGCAATTATAAATTTTTTAGATATAACCTGTGAATATTAGTTTAGTTATATCCGACAAGACAAGATTTTATTAAAAATCGCAGATTTTATGAAAGTTTACGTGACTACAAATTGAAATGATTAATAATAAAAAAATAGTATAATATATAATACTAATTTTATAATTTATTAATTTCATAAATATGTATTGTGATTTTAATGTTGTCCAAGTTTGATTATCAATAGACGTGATAACTGTAGAAAAAAAAAGTTATAATTTTTGGCGATATAAAAGATTAAGAATGCATCGGATTATAAAATTACCGAATACTGGATAATACTACCGGATATCCGGAAAGAATGTAACATCGAATATTCGGGAAAGCAATTTTTCGAATCGGATATCCGATATTTGCAAATTTAATCACATTTTCCTGTCAGAAAATGTCTTCTAAAAAAATCTGTAAAAATAAAAAATTGTAATTTAAATTTGCAGCGATATATAATAAGATATATTTATAAATATGCATACTTTTATTTATAGAACATTTATATATAATAAAAAATCAACAATTTAATGATATAAAATTTAACCGGATACTAATAATATCCGATCGAATAGTAAAAAAATGCAAGATAATACCAGATACCGGATACTTTTCGGATATCCGGTGCATCCCTAAAAAAAGATATTATAGCATTACAAGTATATATATTTATTTATTCAATACATATACATATAATAAAAATCATAAATTTAACAATTTAACATCCAAATTAATAAATATTTATATTATAATGTTTTATTTGGAATTAAAAATTTGCTTTATCGACATCAATCAAGTTCGGCCGTTCGTTGCTCCACAATATTCCTTTAATTATTTTCTCTCTTTCTCTATCTGTTCTAATTTCTATTTTTTTTTTACAATTTTTAGAACTGTATAAGAGATATTTATTGATAATAAAATAATTAACCATCTACATTTGTTTGCTTAATTATTTAATTTCGATACAGCAGAAAATATCAGAGTCCTTCAATTATGTTCTTTCGCATTTCCCCTTATTATTTACAAAAATATATTTAGAATCGATGTGTTTTTTTAATAATAATTCATCGATATAAGTATTTCTGGCTGCTTTATATTACTGGTTGCGGTTTTTTTCT
>NW_017259295.1:1012345-1020318 GCF_001594045.1 Atta colombica
CGTCATGTCAGTTTAGAGAAACATTGCAATTGTCACTCGTCGATCTCTATATATTTCGCTTTCCGGTCAGACTCTGCAGAGGTCTATTAAAAAATGTAAGTGAGGTGCAGGTGCATTCTCAGTTGATAAGTAATAACAATAATATACTGCAGTTATATGAACAGTATGAATGACATATCGCGTCTTCCTCGTTCTCGGTCGTTCTCGTTTACTTGTTCCGCGCAACAAGCTGTGTTCCATTCATCGATCTGCAACGATGTGATAACCTAAACAAAACTAGCCATTCGGATCTCGCCAGATCTTGGAGGTATATCGATCAATCGTTCGTGACGTTCAGGGACGATTGGATTTTCAATAAACTCCGTTGTTATTCAACAACAATCCTAAAAAATAAAAATCGAAGTGTAAAGCTAGTGGCACACGATTTCATACGTAGTACTGTATTTTAGTGTATAGTAAATTACTAGAAATTCTGCGCTCTGTGTGGTGCAATGCTAAAAATTTACTAGAACGCAAGCAAGCCAGCAAGAAAACATGCATCGTGTGTCACTCACTCGTCGAACGTGTAAAAAAAAAACATAGAAGCGTAAATGAAGCTTCTGAAAAAATCTGAGAAAATTGAGATAATCGAAACGTAAAAGGAACATGTATTTTTGTCACTTCCTCTTTACATTCAATTTATGCTCCAATTTTTATACATCCTTTTTTCTTACTCTTGTTTTAACAAAACCACTCATGATCAGATCGTTTCGAGGTCTAAAGATAAAGGTACTCTTTAAAGATAAATCGAGATTAATTCTTAGAAATAGAAAGAGATAAAAAGTAAATTAAATTGAAATTAAATTTCGTCTACATTGATAGAAACGGGCATAGCTCATCTTTTTCTAGTTCTTACAATTAAAAAGATGAATCGGGATTAAAGTTAAATTATTATGTTGATAAAAACAGACATAACGAAAAGGATGAAAAATAAGTTAAATAAATTAAGTCAAAATTGTAATTAATTGTATTGATAGAAATAGACACTAGTGATATCAGAATAGATACTAGTCGACACAAACACTATTCAGCAAGTAAATAACAAAAGTAGAACGCGACTAATTGTATTTGACTTGTGTCACTAAGTGGAAAGTACTCAAAATCGTTCAAAAAAAAAAAAACAAACAAACAAACGAGGGAAGAAAGAAACGGCAATTTCGCGTTTTACGCGATGTCATTCCATGTTCTGGAACCATCGACGTCATCATCGAACGATCGCGAACAATCGAACTCGCTCAAAGTCATTCCGTTCACATTTACATTTCATGACCAGAATCTTGCGAAGGGGAAGGGATTTCGAGGGATTATTTCGTCTCGTTTCCTTCCCAACGGTCTTTTCATCTGTTCCGTCCAACGTCTTTATATATATATTTCTTTCTTTATCGTTCTTAAGACGATGAGCAGCCTGAGGAGCGGCGGAGAAGAAGGCTCGCTCGAGAATATTCGCTTTGCGGAGTGTTTCACGAAGGTGCCCGAGCTAACCTCTCGGCCGCGCCGTGAGTCTCCTACTCTTTCGTTTCGTCTGGCTTTGATACACGCGGTGAAGACACAAGGATTGTTTGGAGCGCAATCACGGTCGGAGTTGAGGGACGCACGTTAATCGCGACAGACACGGGTAGTTCTCGTGGCCGCCGCGACTCGACGTGTTCGATATTATTCATTTGACAACTTCGACGTACCGACATCCTTGACACGAGAGATCGAAGTCCGGAGCACTCGGAGGATTATTTTTACAATCACGCGTCTTGCGTAAATACACCACACACGTCACACACACATGTGCCGCCCGCGAGCCTGATGCCTCTTCGCGTGCGCGCGCTCGCGCGCCGCGAAAATCGAGGGAGATATAGATAAATATGGTTAGTCACACTCAGATTCTCTTACTCAGCCTCGGCGCAAGATATCCTCTTTTTAGGTATGCTTGGCTTACCTAAAAAGACACGTGAACTTACAGCCCTCTGTAGAGTCGCGATGCCTAACCGCTCGGCTGAGAGAGAAGCGTCGGTCAGAGTTAATTGTTTTGCTAATTGATTTGTCCGGGAGAAGCCCGGATTTATTTATCGAAATCCAAAGTAGGGATAAACCGATGCCACGTGATGTCTGGGATGTTCTCTCGCGTTTGGAAACTTATTTGAAGCGGAAAAATCGAAGTGATATAAATGGCAAAAGTTAATTATTAAGTTGTTAAGAAATTAATAATTGTTGTATGGAATCGTTAGGTACATGAATCGTATTTATAGATATTAGTAATTCAAAATATGACAAAGGCTGTACAATAAGAGAATTGTTTATTTTTGTTGAATGTTTGGATGAATTTATAGTACTTTGCATATATAATACACATCTATGTTGAAAGTGATATATACATATATATTTTTTATTTTATTGTATAGAATATGAGGTCTGTTCTTTTTAGTTGAATTTTTTGCACGATTCATTCATGTTGGGGAGAAAAACAGAAAAGATAAATTGAGCAAAAAAAACAGACCCAGAGATTAAAAGTTTTATGTTATTAATTAAGTATTTATGTTAGGAACAATATATAAATATTTTTATGTCTTTGATATCAATTTAATATTTCATTAAGCAAAATAATACATTTGCTGTATTATATATAATTCCTTTTTGAATATTTAATGATGTATATAACTTATTTATTAAATTATATATAATTTTTATATCTGTGCATATAGGCAGGCAGATCAAGAAAGTGTTCAACAGATGAGAATGATCTAGCAGTGAAGCGGATCAAGAATTACTGCAGAATGTTTTGTTGGGGCAGTACTATTCATGGGGAGTTGGGTTTGGGCGGTATCGAGGATGAGAATATTTTTATGCCAAGAGAAGTGGATTTTACAGAAGCCAGCAATGTCGAGCAAAGTAAGACCCTTGAAAGATCTTGATGCAAAGCCTACAAAATTTCTGTCACGAGAATGTTCTAATAAAAATTAAATTAATTAAAAATTAATTCAGTTGCGTGTGGAGAAAATTATACCGTAGCTATTACGAAAGAAGGTAAAGTGTATTCCTGTGGTAATAATGACTATGGACAGCTCGGTCATGAGAAGGCGAGGAAAAGGTTACGTGAGTACAATAAGAACTATCAATTAAATTAAATGTGCCATTTAGATATCTCCTAAAATTTTTTATCAACTTTGCTAAAATATATTGATTTCTTTTATATAGAACTGATACCTGGCCTAGACGCATTTGTATTCAGAAAAATAGCGTGTGGTAATTGTCATACTCTGGCTGTGAATGAGTGGGGACAACTCTTCAGTTGGGGTTGTAATATGAATGGTCAACTAGGTAACGTGTATATTATATTTTTTTATCTATATATAGACTGCTATTAAATATGATAATCATATATTTATCGTTTCACAGGATTAAATAGTGTCGATTGTACAGAGCGTGTTCCACGTATGGTTAAAGTATTGGGTACAAATGTGATAGTGCAGATTGCTTGTGGTATAGAGCATTCAATCGCTCTAACTAACGACGGAGAGCTATATGCATGGGGTAGTAATAGAGAGGGACAATTAGGATTAGGGTTGTACACGACAACTGAAATAAAACCGAAAAGGATTTCTACTTTAGCTGCCGTACCAATTGCATTTATCGCATGCGGCGGTTATCACACTATAGTCATATCAAAATCAGGTAAGACACTGTTGTGTACTGTTCGACTTCACATGAATAAAGCCTATTCTTGAATCTATATCGCATATGAAAATCTGTAATATACATACTGTATACTATAGGATTTCGTATGGAATATTTTTCAGGAATAAGGCTCCTGCATTTGTTGTTTTCTCATAGGAGCTGTATTCTCATGGGGGAGAAATACCTTTGGACAATTAGGACTAAATGATGTACAGCAGAGAAATTTACCATGCCAATTACGTACTCTGAGAAACGCGAAAGTATGCTATGCGGCATGCGGCGAGGAATTCTCAGTGTTTTTGACAATGGTAAATTTTATTTATCCATTAGACTCTGAAAATTAGAGAAATCCTAAAATAATTTTCTGCGATTATTTCAGGACGGTGGAGTATTTACATGCGGTGCTGGAATGTATGGTCAATTAGGCCATGGGAATACTACAAATGAGATTTTGCCGCGGCAAGTTATGGAGCTGATGGGTAGCACGGTAACACAAGTAAGCTATAATTTACAAAAATAATATTGTGTTATAATTGTGTACATGATTAAAATGTAAATTTACATTTTTATGATGAAGATATCATGTTAATCTTATTTATTTTATAATTTATATATATTTGTTAATCTATTTTAAAAAATTACATCTTAATGATATTAACATTTTATTGTACAGATATCTTGTGGTAAAAGGCATACATTAGCCTTAGTGCCGTCTAGAGGGAGAGTTTACGCTTGGGGTTTGGGAGGCGCTGGACAATTGGGAAATCGTGCTTCACAGAGTGCTACAACACCACAAGTCGTTCTAGGACCTTGGTCTTCGCCGAGTGGATCATCAGTGATGCTCGACCTACATTATAGCCCTCAAATCGACTGTGTTGTTAAGCACATCTTTAGTGGAGGCGATCATTGCTTTGTTACGATCAGTAACAAAAAAGTGTGTTTTTCCATATTACTCATGCTCTTATTGTTAAGTTATTTTTCAAATTTATAAATTTATATCAGTTTTCTTTTTGAAAAAGAAAAAAAGAGCACAACGGAATATTTAATTTTGCATCATTTCTGTAATAAGATATAAAAAAATTATCTTTACTTAAATATATTTACAGGATAATATAGAACCGAGCGACTGTAGAATATTAGGGCCGACTTCCCAAATTCTTACAGTGATGGAAGAAAAGCTAGCCGAATGTCAGAATATCCCACCAGGTTCACCAGTGAATCATGAATTAATGACGTAAGTGAAAAATATGCATATTAAAGAAAAATTATGCAATCTAATACAGAAATTAGGCGCTCGCACTTTTTTTTCGTATTTTTATTATTGCTGAGACATAATGTCTCAATAGATTTAATCTAATCGATTTTCCCATAAGATTTTCACCTCAGTTATCGTAGATTTTAAGTGTTTATACGATATTTTTCAGGTATCTAGAAACTGTATTCAAAAGTCAAGCGTGTATAAATGCATCCTTTTTGCTCAGTAATGACGCGCATTATGGATGTTCGAGCAAACATCATGGAATTAATATCGACTACGCTATCAGATTATTTGGAATTATTTCAGAACTGGACAACGGCACGATTCAAGAACTAGTACGTATTCACCTACATAACCACACCGAATGCAAAAGTTTATTTTATCGCATAAACGTCACACAAGTTTAATTGCTATATATAGCAAACTGATCTAATTCAATGTTGATATTCAATGCAGTCAAGAAAAGGAGTAAATTATTTACACATACAAACATGAATGTTCAAACATTTGAGTTCGCTCGGTATTTGTTAAATTTATACTCAACTTACGGATACATGTAAAATACTGATCGATCTCTAAATGGTGACGTTTTCATTTCAGATTTTTGCATGCGTAACTGAAAGTCTGATACCATCGTTTGTTGACTCTCCGCCTGATGTGGAATCCTTAAGAGTGTACTTAACGCTACCGCTATATCATCGCTTCGCAAATCTGTCCAACTATAGCTCTTTGCAAACGCCATTCTGTAAGGCAGTATTGAAATTGAAAGCTGAGGCTTGTAAGATCGTAGGCATATGGTGGAGCTCAGCCCCTTCGTACTACTTCGAGAGACTCGTGAGAATGTACAAGTCCGTGGTGCTGCACTTTGTGAAACAGTCGACGGCGGATAAAGTAAATTGCGCGCAAAAATGTTCACATAAATGATAAGCGAATCAAGCGATTAGAAAGAAAAGATTTTCACAAATTTTTTGAGCTTTTCTATGTTGCATTATAAGTTTAATAATCAAAAAATTGTTCTGTAACTGATTCTTGTTTCCGCTGTAAAAGAATAAGTCAATTGCAAAATTACAAAAATATTTTTATATATAAGATACTTTATGAAAATTTTGTCTTAAAGAGAGATGTAGATTTCTTTTATATGATAATTTTGGAGAACATGTTTCCACAGGTCATCATGTGGACTGAAAGCCTGCAATGTGCTTTACAACTATTAGGACTATTATATAAACTAAATATCATAGCTGGTATACGAGTACCCCACGAGACTTTCCATTTGTCAGAATTATCGGAATTTGTAGATATTGCTCATGAATACTGCAAATGGCTAACAGAAGAAGATCGGTCTTTTGTAAGTGATTCTAAATTTGATGTTCTCCACTTAATTCATGTATATAGTGAATTAAGTAACATTGTACTCATTGCTGTGCACATATAATATTAAAATTCCTATAATTTTTCAGTACCGTAAAATATATTTCTGTAATTATCCTTTCCTGTTCGATGCCGAGGCGAAAACAAAGTTGCTCGAAACCGATCAATCTATACAGGTACAAGAAAGAATCTATTTAAAAATAATCGTGTGCATTGTGTAATAAACTATATTATATTAGATGCAATCCGCGATGAATGAAGTGGCATCACGAGTTGTGAGAGATATAATGCTCGGAACACCTAGCCTAAATTTTCAACAGTATAGTCAATTTGTAATATTGCATGTATCACGGAATAACATAGTGAATGACACTCTGGATCAACTGCTGAAATACGATTCTAATGAATTAAAGAGACCACTTAGAGTAAGTATTAAAAATTTCTAACGCCTTTTTAAAGATTTATAGCCTTTTTTTAAGAATTAGATAAATGTTTTGAATTTATTAAAATTCAATATTACATTTTAAAAGAAATGTCATAAATATTCTAAATGTTATAGTGTATAATTTTTTACAAGCACTAGATAATTAACATATAGTTACAGCATTCAAATTCTTTCAGGTTAAATTTCGTGATGAAGAGGCTGAAGATGTGGGTGGCGTGAGGAAAGAATTTTTTATGCTTCTCTTCGCAGAAATTCTCGATTTTAAATATGGTATGTTCCAAGAATACGAAGAAACAAGGACAATTTGGTTCAGTTCAGATTCATTAGAAGAAGAAGTTATGTATTTTCTAATTGGCGTTCTCTGCGGCTTAGCCATTTACAATTTTGTAATTATCAATTTACCATTTCCACTGGTAATGTATAAGAAACTTTTGGGAGAATCGGTCGGACTAAGTGATATCAAAGAAATGTCACCGACGATAGCTAGGTATTTCGTTCATTCCCAAAACTATACGTTATTTATCACATAAATTAATTATCAATGAATATATGCATTATAGAAGTTTAGAAAGTGTTCTCGAATACAACGAATCGGATTTTGAAGAAGTATACGGTTTGTGCTTCGAGATAAGCAGAGAAGTGTTTGGCGAACTCAAGAACTTCGAATTGATACCCGGAGGTGATAAAATTCCTGTAACATTAAAAAATAAGTATGTAAACATTGCATGTATATCGACATTGGTAATAATAATAATAATAATAGAAGAAGAAAAAGAAGAAAAGGAAAGCAAAACGCTTTTGTTTGCAGGCAACAATACGTTGACCTTTACGTGGATTATATATTAAACAAATCAATAGAAACGCAATTCAAAGCGTTTCATAAAGGCTTTCATAATGTATGCGGTGGAAGGGTATTAGAGCTATTTCGTAGTCACGAATTGATGTCGCTTCTCATTGGCAATGAGAATTATGATTGGGAAGAATTGGAGAAGAATGCCACGTATAAGGACTGCTATTCCAAAAATCATCCTACTATCATGCTCTTCTGGCAGGTCTTTCATGAATTGCCATTGGAGGAGAAGAAGAAATTTCTACTTTTCTTAACAGGCAGTGACAGAATACCTATACAGGGCATGAAAGCTATAAAAGTAAGAGAAAGTAACATATTATTAAATTAGAATATATATATATATA
>NW_017259295.1:1021317-1027885 GCF_001594045.1 Atta colombica
TATATATATATATATACACACACACACACACATATATATACACACATATATGTATATATATATATCAAGCTAGCATAGTAACTTCACATGACAACATTAGCGGTAAAAAAAACATTTTTTAATAATAATCAAATATTTTAGGTTTTATTACCACGCACTTTTTTGACGAAAATGATTTAGACGACTCGAATTGCACTTTCGAGCCACATTCTTTTACGAAATGTGGTATAGAAAAAATTTTGTAAATTGTTATTTAGATATGTGTCTTGTATTATCTGGAAAGCAAACGAAAAAAATAAAGATTGTTATCTACCTCTTATATCTCACATTTCATTATAAAATTTAAATATGTATATATACATCATGTTACATTTTTAAGTGTAGTTTGTAATAATAATTACTGGTATATTGTCTAGCATAAATTGTAATATTTATTTATTCACATCGATATGTTACATTATTAAAAATTATTCGTTAGTTAGTTAACGGGCAGATCGTCGCCAAGTCGCATTATCTAACGCGTCACATTTCACAATGATTCGATAATATCACTTTCTTCTCGAATACATTATTTTGTATTCCGAGGCTGCGTTTCGCTTTGGCGCTTATAGCCTGTGAACATCAATTGTCCTTGTTTAATATTTAATAATCAACAAGGATGAAACGACGCTTAAAGTGAGCGCCAAAGCGAACCAGTCCGATTTTATGACTCGATTATTTCGCAGATTTTTATCTGTATTCATCGATGTTCGATGCTTTCTCAAATCGTCGTGGTTTTTCGCAGTAAAAAGCACAATCTGCTGCCACATTATTATTCTCCCTTAAGCAATCGCTTGTGATCCGCCATTCTTGTGATTCGTATGGCAAGCGTTAGTCTTGTAAACCTGTAAAATCTGTTCGCAGCGTTAATTCTATCACAACATTGAGTCCACCTAGATCAGAAATTCCCAAACCAGGGGATGTCTTCGTACAAATAAGAATTTCTAGATTAGAGAAAAAAAAGCAATTTTTGGCGCGAAGAAATAAAATAATTTTTTAAATAAATAAATAAGCTATTGTATCTTTATCCTATTGTTTCATTACAAATGTAAACATACTTAAGAATTTAGATTAAAAAAAAAAGAATGCGACGCTCACAAGTGTGGGAACTCCGAACGACGATGCTCGAATAATAAACCGAATGCTGTAAATGAGCCAGATTTTCGATAATTGTTATTAATTTACGCTACCCTGCAAAGATGAAAGGTAATCGTTCAGTCTCTGTATATACAGGTTCGTTGAAGCTCGAGAAATCCAGATCGAAAATCTCTAAAAACCCGAGAAACGTATGTGGAATTTCTCTTCAATTAACTGAATCACATTCTGAAAGAGCTACAATTCGTGTGCAGATATGCATGAATGAAGGAAAGAAGAAATCATGTTGCAAAAAAAAGATGAAATTCTGCATCGAATTTTTTTTTATAGTCGTGATTGTTTTATTCATAAAGAAATCGGCTCTCATGCGTTTCTCTGGTTCTTGCGAATCTTGCAAGATCCGCAAACAGCGTCCTGAGCATCCCAATCGATGAGAAACTCGGGACGATGCCTCGTGCTCGAATGCGTTGCTCTCGGAAACGAAATATTCGCTACTGTTGATAAGCCGGGGTGAAGTACTGGGTGCCAGGAGGTGCTCGGTAGCCCGGATAGCTGCTGTTCAGGGCGTGTTGCGCGAAGAAACCGCTATAGTCCTTGTGCACTCGACGAGGCCTAAAAGCAGGGCCCTTTGCGAGCTCTATCCTGGCACGGTTCTCCGCCTCGAATTGGGCCTTCACGGACGCCGGCGGCCACTTCAAATCTCCTCGCATATTGCCTGTCGCTGGAGCTTTTGTTGCTGCGGGTTGGGCCTGGTACACCGGTGCTGGTGCCTGTGAAGCAAGACCGAATCCCAGATAGAACACAGAGTCATAATTAAATCATAATGATATCACAGAATGTCGTCATCACATCATTTGATACTTAAAAATGAATACGATGAGATGTTCTAATGATATTATTATGACTTCTGTTATTTCTATTCTGTTATTTGAAATAAAAGCTAGATTGGAATGGCAAACGAAAAATGGCAAATGTCGAGTAAACTTAAACTTTTATATCCGCGTTTTTTTTGAGAATACTTTTATTTTGCCCTTTTATGCTGAAAAATTTAATGTATTGATAATACATTACTTTAAAAAAAGCTTTTTTTAAAAAAAAAAAAAATATATGCTATAAAAAAGATATCAAATATTACATTTTTCTTACTAAAAATTGAATATGACGTTCTAAACATCTCTCTTTATTGTGTTTGATTTCGACTGTTATAGATATAAGACGCCATGGAACAAGTTAAGTAATATATATATATATGATGCAGTCTCCGTAATTTGTAAATATCGGAGATATTGTAACAATACGTAATTAATCTGATTCATTGTGTTTTATTAGCAGTCAAACTCAAAGCAGAGTGTTTATCTCATGGCTAATTGGAAAAGGCTGGATACTTGTTAAACTCCCTTACAATGATTTTTTTCCCTTGGAACGCTACATACATCTCCAAACGATATGGCCAACATACGTTAATTAGCAAATATTATACACGTACATGATACACATCATTATCCAAATATAAACCAATATTTGTATTGTAAATCAATATTTAGCAAATGTGTACAAAGGTATCGCGTAAATTGATCATATCGTTTATTTGTAAGTGCCTACCAGACGACGCCAGAAAGCAAAACAATAAGTCACGATAACGTCAAAATGACATTAAAATAAAAAGGAAATGATTGAAAAATGGCTTTTAATGGAATTATTTTGACATTATTTTGATATCATAAGGACTTGTTCTACTTGGCACATTGCACACAGGCAATATAATAGCGTTCGAGCAGCGCAAAAAAAAAAACGTATTGAGAAATCAATATTGAAACGTATCAATAACATTGATGTAATAGCTGACCATGAACAAAATATAAACAGAGCTGTGTTTTGCAAATCCAGTATAAATGTACGGAATTTTGTGAACGACTATATATCGTCGCCGCGGCGCGTCGTAACGAAAGGGTTGAGGAGTCGAGTATTCAGGATTGTAAACTGTGTATGTACATCGATATACACATTAATGCCAATTAATGTACATATACGATGCAGTCTCTGTATGTGGAAATTTCGGAGACAGTGTAACAATATATGTGTAAATTAATTAGTAAAAACTGATTATATTTTATCAGAAATTTAACTCAAATACAAAGCAGTATTTATCTCATTATTAATTGGAAAGCTATTAACCTCTTTCGCTACAATGATTCTTCTCCCCTGAAATGTTCTCGCTATACAAAGGCGTCTCCAAACGATACGGCTAACATATATTAACATCGGGAAATATCATACATAATGATATATGTATTTTGCGCGCGGGTAGTTTTAGCGTTCGGACAGCGCAAAAAAAAAACATATCGAGACACGAAATGAAATAAAGCAATATTGAGCAATATTGGCATAAACATAGAATCAGAGCATAAACAAAATATAGACAGAGCTGTATTTTGCAAGTTCAAAACAAATGTACGGAATTTTATAGTGAGCGATTATCCCAATAAGAAATGGACAATGGAATCGATGTCAGTTTGACATTTCCATTGATAATTCGACGAATCAATATCGATGCCAATTCCATTGTCATTTCTCATTGGGATATATTAGATGTATATTAGATGTAGTAAAAAGAAATCCATTATTTTTGCATGAAATTGAATGGAAAAATAATGGATTTCTTTTTACTACACCTAATATATAGTCATCTCTGCGTAGTCGCCGCGTCATAGTGATAAAAGGATTGAAGGATTGAGTATTCAGGTAAACTAAAATATACACATTAATGCCACCCCAAGTTGCACGAATATCGAAGAAGGCATGAGAAGGAATTAGGAAGCATGAAAAGACATATTAAGACATATTAATTATCACGTACAATGAATAAAATATATTAAGAGACATGTATATTATTCTTTGTTTTAGCAAGTGCATTCAGAATCTTTATACATATCAAAGCGACTTATAACAAATAAATATTGCACAAATAAAAATCGAGAAGATTTTTGATCAATAATAAACGTATGAATATTATATTATTATATAAATATTTAATTATTTTATATAAATTATATCATATTACATTTTGACTATATTATAATTATGATAGAATGATAATTTCTTCAAATATATGTACAATAGATGTAACAATGTAATGAATGTAAAAATCGAAAAAAATCTTAAACTTCATGATTTGACATCTTTCCCTATTGTATATCTTAGTACGAGATACGTTCATTTTTACATCGCGATGTGGAAATGTAAAAAGTCTAAACGCAAATAATCGTTTGTTATATCTATTATTAGAGAAAACTGTTAGCAGAAACCGTTGGGATGTAAACGGTGATAAATACATTGACGTTAATTACATATAATAATGATAATGAGCACAAAGAATCGATTTATTAGCAGTTATCCGACCTTGATGTATTTATGCGTATATAATAATCGCGTTAATTATACACGGAGTTCACGGAAACGCTACGCTTTCGGTTCAATGAACCAACAGATAATATTGATTTAATTTGTTAAAGAGATACTTAGACAAGTGACAACCAAGCGAATAAACAGCTATTTGAATTCGTAAATGAATAATGTACATAAATAATTCTGTTACAATAATAAATGTAGATTAAGACTAATTACGGTAATTACCTTAATATTTAATTATTTATCAATGTAAATAGATCAAGTTCTCTTTATTTCTTGACAATTAATGAAATTCTTTACTGAGCTCTTTGACAAGCAATTTATAACATTTTTCCCGTGACAATACTTTTAGCATAAAATTTATAATCTTATGTGAGATTTTGTACATATATACATGTGCCATGATCATAGTTCAAATAATATTGAATTTTTACTTACTAAATAAATATAACGCATAATAATATATACACGTATTTATAGCTAAATTTTGTCACGATGGACGTATCTGTCTCGTATAGAGTTCGTGCAGATAAAAAAAAAATGGATAACTCGTGTGGAAACTGCGGAGAGACGAGAAAGATATAACATAATTGCCCTTCGGCCAGTTGTCCAGGATTGCTCTCCATATACGGTTTCCGCGTAGTTTATTGTTTTTAATCTGCGAGTTCGTACACGAGATAGATACGTTATGACAAAATTGCCTAGAGGCAATTGTCTAGAGGACACTATCCTAAGCTCCGCCTCTCTGTATTGCTGCTATCCTTGCCTGAACAAACATACGAAGCATGGGAGTTGATTGATAGCATGCTCGAGGTTGCAACACAAATTCGCGATAATCGACACTATTTCCCCTAAACGCCCAGAACTATCGCAAAAATATTTATTACATTTGAGTTAAGCGCATAGCTTATCGCATGTATCGTTTTTATCTTTAACGCACCCTTTACTCGTCCTAAGTCTGAGAACTATCGAATATCAATGAAATCTTTGAAATTATACTGCTTTGAAATTTAATTAAATATTTGATAAGATATCTTCATAGATACATTTGACAACATGTACATTCAACAAGCAGTGAACGTTCGATGAATATATTATCTCAGACGCGAGTAGAAATTCGTGTCAGAAAATTCCATCGTCTTATGTTAAACGATTAAAAATCGAAGCAATTTTTTTTTTTAATATATATATTTGTCAATGTAACAGAATTCACTCTCCTACCTTATTATATTAACAATTCAAATATAGCTTTCATTCGTCTAAAGTATATCTTTTTAAAATTCGAAGTACAGTTACATTACAACTGCAATTTTTTATAGTTCTCATATATATAGTTATGTCTCATATAAGATGCAAACAGGATTGAAAACAAAATTGGAAAATCAAGTGACGCGGTAGCGTATTATATATTCGTGCCACTACGATATAAATTCGTTATCACATTTTCCCGAGTTTTAACATCGATAAACTTTTGATTGAAAATTACTTAAAAACTAAAACCGCAAAATCTAACAATACTTTTACGACGTAGTGCCAGCGCGATTTTTTTATTGCACCAGTCCAAATAAAATTGATTGATAATCTGAAGATCGAATCTTGAAAAGGGATCATCGCATGGAGACCGATCACTTCAGATTTTTTTAATTATAGATTTCCAGTTCAGATTTTTTCACTTATAAACGCATACATATAAAGCGTTTTATTCATCAAACTGCTTTCATAATGCCTTTATTCAAATAATATTATATTAAAATGAGCAATAAGTGTACACTAATGTACATGAATGTTTAATAATTATCGATGTATGTAAAAGAGAAATAGAGTGAGTGAGTGAGAGAGAGAAAGAGAGAGAGAGAGAGAAAAGTTGATTAATTTATTGAGCATTTATTTTAATTTTAGTTCTCTGCTTTATTTTTTATTTTTTTGTTTCTTGTTTTTTATTGTTGTTTTTATTTATTTTTATTTTATTTATTTTTTTTACAAATTTTTTTTACAATTTTTTTTGTAAAAAAAATAAATAAAATAA
>NW_017259295.1:1027967-1033768 GCF_001594045.1 Atta colombica
AGAGAGAGAGAGAGAGAGAGAGAGAGAGAGAGAGAGAGAGAGCAACGCCGCAAGATGTTGAATGATATCGAAAACTATTCTGAGTAATTTTAATTGAAAATTTAAAATAAAGTTAAAATGATATCATATTGACTGAAACATGACAAAAGAATGACATAAATTGACAAATTCGGTCAATGACAAATTCAGTCAATATAATATCAAATTGACATTATTTATTTATTCTTTTTTATTTTCTTCTTTCTCTTAACAAGAATGCAGTTCTTTCACATATTTCCGCGATTTCTGGTATTCGTAAAGTTGAATTTTAAAAATACTCAAAAAAAGATGCAATCATTTTCTCCGTCCGCAAATATAATACAGTAATAAAGATAAAAGTCTGAAAGAATTAGATAATTTATAATATGATGATATCATCTTTCTTGTAAAATAAAAAAATTTTTACACTACAACTTGCACCACTTTAATTGCGTTGTATTCTTGATTTTCTTTGTTTCTTATGCTTATTTCTATGTTTCTTAAAAGAATGAACTTAAATGACGCCAAGTGCATAAAAATATGAAACGGATCACTTAACTACTTGACTTGATGCGATGTCGAAACTTCAAAAAAAACTAGTGATCATGAATTTGGCAGCGACACGAACATATATAAATATGTCGTTCGCATCAAGTCAAGTTATGCACTTGGCGTCATTTAAGTTCGTGCATGCATTGCATTTTTTTTGAGTCTTTTCAAAATTAAACTTTACGAATATCAGAAGTCGCGGAAATATGTGAAAGAATCGCATTCTTGTTAGGAGAAACAAGAAAATAAAAAATAATAAATAAATAATGTCAATTTGATATTATATTGACTGATCATTGACCGAATTTGTCAATTTATGTCATTCTTTTGTCATGTTTCAGTCAATATGATATCATTTTAACTTTATTTTGACTGCTCTCTTTGGACAGTGATGCAGAGAAGCTGTACCATTCTTTCAAAGTCGTGGGTCAGATTAGAAACATCTAGATATTCAGAAACATCTAGATATTCAGGATATTCTTAGAAGTAAGTTTCGGACAAGAGAGATGTAATCGATGCTGCCGGAATGACGACGACGTATATTTAACGGCTGATATGCTGCCAAAGGCAGTTCTCGCTAGAGATCTCGCACGGATACTCTCGCAAAAATATTGTATCGCACCGTGCAACCCACTCCGATATTAAACGAGACATTTCGAAAACTCGCATAATATTTACCGCGTTATTTTTGGCCGGATCATAGTTTTGCGAGAGTTGCAACATAATATCAAACGTAATGTAAAACATTACTTTCGAAAAGATATAAAGCTATAAGGTTTTTCTTCACGCTACAAAAATTATTTGTTCTTAAAATAATTAAGGATTAAAGTCAATCATCTCACACACCTCCGTTCATTGTATTAAATTTTATTTATTAATAAAATATTACACAATGACTTTAAATTTTTGATATATGCAAATATAATATATCAATGTTTTATTTAAAATGTTTTTTTTAACATATTTACGAGTATTTAATAATAATAATGCTTCTTTAATAAATGATCGAAAACTGGGACATTTATCTTGAGCGACAAATAAAATGAGGATGTCTTAATGATATTATTATGACTTCTATGTCTACTATGTCAACAAAATGACTTTGATTCTTAACGTCAGTACATTTTTAAAATCATTATTTTGACTTTTATGACGTCAAAATAAAATCATTTTGATTTTTTCTAATTGAAAACTTGATGAATTGAAACTGACTCCTTGAGCTTAGAGAACTAGATTTATAATTTATTTGACGATAAGATTTAAGTTCTTTAAACTTGTATTATCAAACTCTCACCTGCGAGATAGGCGGCTCAGGACGGAGGACGATAGTGGAGGGTGGTGCCTCGAACGCCGCAGGGGTGGGTGTATAATAACCAGATAGATTCTGTTGCTGCTTCTGCGGTGCCCGGTCGTATGGATCCTGGGAGTGCTGAAAAAAATATAAAGGGCACAGCGATAAAGATTCGCCCACCGTCGCGAGTATGTCACACCCACGCGAAGACATTTACGACCGTACCAGTTGCTATCCTGCAAATCTTCCGCTATCCTCGCTTGGCTAAAACCGTCTCACGCCGATTCTGAGTGCATAGGTTCTGAGTGCGAGAGACAGAGAGGAAGAGCAACATGCGTAATTAACAATATATCTCTCGCATAAACAACAACGGCAACGATGCTTCTTACGTCCAAGATCGCAAGCGATTACCACGTGCCATCGTTTCTTACCGTGTTTCTCATCGGCTCTTCTTCCAAAATTGCGGAGGACCGACCATCAGCCATGTTTATGCAAACATCACCTACCTGCCAAGGCTGAGTCTGCTGTTGCTGTTGTTGCTGTTGGCCCAGGGGATGCTGTTGAGAGAGCGGCGAAGTTGCCGGGGGTGTCACGGGCGTCCAGCCCCTGAGATTTTGTTGCTGTTGGAAGTGCGAGGGCTGTCGCAGGAGCGTCCCGCCAGGACTGATCGGCGATGGGGATGACGGGACGGCGCTCTGTGTCGACGACCGTGCGACCGTCGAGGACGGTTGGGGTGACGGACCCGATGAGAGACTACTCTGGTACGAGCCGAATTCACCGTACCCACGGGTCTTACCGGAGGGGAAAACAGATAATTTTGTAGGCTCGAGCGAATGCACGGACTGATGGTTCTATCGTCCCAAAAAAAGAGAGAGATGGTGCGCGAAAATTTGCGAGAAATAATGCGATATCTATAATCCTCGTATGTCTATATTATTTATTTAAATCATCTCTTTCGATATACTATTAATGCTATTAACACTATTTGCATAATAAAAAATTAGAAGCTGATAATTTGAAATAAAACGGTAAAAAGATTTATGGAATTGATGTATAAAAAAATGACCATCGGAGTGATAAAGCAGAGAGATTAGTTAGTTTGAATCTCGACTATCATTAAGTATCTAAATTTGTATCATTATATGTAAAATAAAAAATATTTATAAAAAAATATTTTTTGTACAAATAGAATCAATGAATGTACACGGAAAAAATTATTTTGCTGAAGTACATTCAAATTAGTCAGATGCAGAAAATAATTTTGTTCGAATGTCAAAATAATTATGTAGAGCATTCAAACCGTTAGTAAGGGTAAGATTAACTCTTTAATTACATCGAATTAATTCATATTATTCTCGATTATTCAGATCAAAAATTTTTCAAAATTTGTTCGCGATTCACTCGAGCCAAGCATCGTCGTTTTTATCAAAAGGGACCAATGCACCAATTTGACAATTTATCGTTTTCTTTTTTCGCTTCCTGCAAATAATCAATCGGTAGACCTGCCTCGACGACCGCAATGGGCGGATTCGCGTGTTTAAGAAATACGATATTCGGATGCCGAATTTGTATAGTAAACTTTCTAACGATATCGATATTCACTGCACGAGTGCGAGTCAGAGATGGAACGACATGTAGTATCGATTTTTCGTTTAAATAAAACAATAATAGATAAAATATTGATTGTTATAATTGCTAGAATTGTTACAAAAGTTTTATTTTATTCTTCGTTAAAAAGACAACTATTTCAGTCGATTTTTTTTATTCAATAATTATTCGAGATTTAATGACAATTAAAAAAAATTGCTTGAAATCGATTTCAATTTTACCGAAGAATAAACTAGCCAAAATTGCTGACTTAATTTAGAGACTTGCGGTATATATCGCGTATTTGTTTCTCCATCTCTGCTCCGAGCGAAATAGGACTGATATACATACACAGAGAGAGGAACGAGCGTGAACAATACATAAAAGAAACACGTAACGAACATCGTTGCATTCACACGCATGGCAAGATGCAGGAGAAGCTATCGCACTAAATGGAAATAAAAAATATTACGAAAAAAGAATGCATACAACACGTAGACATTCAAAAGTATATCCGTGTCCTTTCGGAGATTTTTGAAAATGTCACGAAAATGTTTAATTACTTCATTATATGCTCGTTTATATCCTCATTTCATTTATATGAAATGATAAATGTTCTCTTTAAATTCTTCGGAGTGAGATTTCATTCTTTTGGAGTAAAATTTACTTCAAAGAATTTAGAGAATTTTTGCTACACTAACAAGAGAAAAGGTAACAGGTCTTCATGGATCAAAATTTGATTTCAACATTTTTGCAATAAATATTACATCTTGAGGCATTAATTTTTTTCTTATCGTCAATATTTTATCATCATTTCGCTCGAATTTGTAATACCGTTCGAAAAATAAGGATTGCAAATTTTTATCATTGCCTTTTGTCATTGTCTTATTGAAGCAGCATAAAATGATGGGACAACGAAATCTGATTCTTTAGCGCGAAAATATGTACACACGTATCTAATTATCTGTTATATTACCTTCGCTTGGACGGGAGCTTGCTCGATGTAGTCGAAGTCTTGATCCTCTGGAGGCGGTGGCCAAGCTACTCGTTTGAGACCTAGGATAATAATAGAGTTTCATAGAGACAAAGATCGGTTTGGCGAGATATGAAATTTCTTAATTTATGATATATGACTGCGATATATCTGTGTTAATCAATTAGATTTGGACAAATCCGCTTGAATTATTACATACAGATATAAATTCTTTAAAGATGAAATTTTTAACATTAAAAGTACTGGAGTGATCATCACTCCGTTGATCGTTTCTATTTTTTAAATAATTAAAATTATTTTTTATATAAAAGATAGGATTATGCAACTTTTTGACTTTTCAATAATTATATTGAAAAAATATTTAGTTTTTCATCACTTTCTTTATTTTTACAGTAATCTATTCGCTTAGTCCTCAAGAATAAGAAACCTTAGTACTTTTAGTATTAAACAGTTTTCGAGACGATAAAAAATGGTATTTTTTAATACCGACGTCCTTTTGTAGATTAATACAAACTTGAGAAAAATTGATAGAAAATAGACGATAAAAAAAGAGTCACTCATTTATCGTGTCACTAATATCATCAATCACCACGTCTCGTATATTCATTTAATCGCGATTTTTCATCGTCATCCAACCACCATCATTGTCATCAATTTTCGTCAAAAATAATGCACTTGATCCAACTTTATTCACACGATGGATCGCAGCGATGTCGCTCTTTCCGCAAAATTTCTTTCATCATTCCATCAAAATAGTATCTCTAACGACGTGCACAATTTTGATTTAACTGTGTCATGCAGCTCTCGTATCATATATCGATCGCGTGCACCGCAAGCGTGTCGCAACAGACGGCCGAATATTATGACATCCATATGAGGTCGCGCATCGTTAATCGCGCAAAATCGTGCGAACGCATATTTTCTGGCAACTAATAAATCCGCCTGGATCCTATGCGTCCACATACCGATGCGATCCCAGCGAGCTCGCTGGTTCAGCCGCTACGGCGATCAGGAACGCGACTCTGCCAAAACAGGCACCCGCCAACTACTAACGCTATGCGGAGTCACCTGTATCTTTCGTTATCGCGGAAACTAGCTGGCTACCGATTTTAGAGCCTTTCTGGTGACCAGCCAAAGAGTGGGGCTTGACATTGTGCCCGATCAGGGTGGGGCAGCGTCCTTCTCTGTTAAATCTATAGCGTGAAATTTAACTTAATTTAAGTCGCCACTGCTCTTACTAAATATGTCGTTATTTTGTACTAAAACGATTGTTAAATTTGACACTGTGTTAAATTTGACAGGGTGTTTCCTCTAACTTGCTCATTTAAAATATCTCCGTTATTTTATATATATATATATATA
>NW_017259295.1:1033868-1065663 GCF_001594045.1 Atta colombica
ATAATAAGCCGTCTATTCTCAGCGAATTTAGCAAACGTTCGAAAACGCGCGCTTGACATTCGGACACAATGATTCTCCGCTCTAATTGAAGACAACTTTTGGGCGATGAATCAATGCTTCACAAAGAGGACCTTTCTCGAACACAACGCACGCGGTGTTCGGACGGATGTGCTCGAGTGTTTTGCGAAAACACGTTGCTAATCTGGTGAACTCGTCTTTGAGTCATAGCCAAAGAGTAATGATTGTGTCATGCTAAATTGAAAACGTGTTGCCAACGATAGCGGCATTAACTCAAGGAGCTGATTTTGCCCCAGAACAGGTAATCGACTGATAATATTTACATCAGTGACTCATCATCTTAAAGTTCTTAAAGGGAATTTAAAGTCGTCTATTGTACCAATTATTTTTCAAATAAGTATTTTTTAAATATTTATTTTATTAAACACAGATTTAAAAATTTTTTTCTACGCCCACACAATTAAAATATAAATGTACTGTTTCTAATAGTACTCGTCACAGTACAAAATTCTATTATAATGAATCTATTATAATGAATTTTTACTAAATCGACCTGTTCTGTGTTATCTTACTATGCGTTTCTGATTCCAAGAACATTTGCAATTTCGTTAAGATTTATAACTAATGTCTAATTTTAAATAATTGACTATTATTGTATTAAATTAAAAAATTTCAATTAACATTAATAATGATCCAATCGGAGTCGAAACATATGTTTGTTTTTATTATTGTATTATTTTATTATTGTTTTTATTATTGTTATTTATTATTATTGTAATACATTATTATTACATGTCATTAAAATTTTTAAATATTCGATAGGCTCGTAGCCCTTGTCATTATTATTATTTGATTGATCCTTATTATTATAATTTTAAAGTATCAATGTGAAAACTAAACTGATCAATTTTATGCCAAAAAAATAGTTGGAAAATGATAGTTTTGTTATTCTATTGAGCGTAGCTCAATAGAAAAATAGTTTTGCAACTGTTGTAAAATTCTTTAATATGATTGGTCTTGCCTTAAGTTCCTCTCTCTTGGATCATAATAAATAAATCAATCATATTATAAAGAATTTCACAACAGTAAACTGCTTTTCTTGTTGAACACAGCCATTGGCTTCTGGCATCGATTCATAATAATATTTGCTTTATATCTCTCTCTTGTATAAAACAATCTTGGTTTGGAATTACATGAATAATGTTGAATTCTTAGATTTGAATTTTTAGACTTAAATACCTAATATGAAAGATTAGTTAGAAAATTTGTATATATTTGTATGTGTGTATGCAATATGTGATGTAACAGTGATATATCAAATGACAAATTGTAAATCGTGTATAACTTTTATTGGATCCATAAAATTGATGATTTTAGGATCCTCTGAAGACTAAAGACTCAGACAATACACTTTAGTGCATAAATTGAATGCAAATTTGTCCGAGGAAACAGGTCGACCTATTAAAGTTGACGGCATATGATGCTTGCTTTCCTGCTGGATTGCTAACTGATCTAGATTCTTGTCACCGTATTAACTGCGATGCTGACATTATCAGTACGATGACAAGATTCTGATCCAGCTAACAATTTCCAATAGGAAAACAAGCATTGAATGTCGTCGGCATAAATATCAGTCTAAGTATCACAACATTCTTTTGATGTCAAATTATAGACATCAAAAGAATCTTATGATCTTCCTAATCCTAATTTTAAGTTACACTTTCTAGGAATATGTAAATTTCGAAGAGACATGTCTTCACTTACCAGGTTGACCACCGCGCTGCCTCGTTTCTTCTTCTTCGAGCATACGTAGAACGGCGCTGTTCTGCAAGTTCGCTGGCTTGGCCAACTGACTGAAGTCGATCCTGGAAAGAGAGATTTCCACATTTAAGCTTGGCTTGTTAATAATATTATTATTGTGGGAAAAAGTTCGCGTTTTTTTAATGCCATCTAATGGGAAAAACGCCACGAACTTTTTCCTACACCTAATATTTCGAATGCTACAAAAACATCCATGAATAAAATGAAATAATTGTCTTCCGCTTCTCGAAAAATAACGTTGCAACAATTATGGATGAAACTCTATGTTTATCTTAATGCTTAAATAATATGAAGTGTTATAATTTTTTTTATAATTATAATTCTTCTGCAAATTTATATGAAAAAAACATGTTAATTCTGACAACAATGACGTTTAAACAAATAAAATATAAAGTCGATTTTTTACAATAAAAGAAAATATGGAAAATTTTTGCTTCATACACTGAACAAAATTCTCTGATTAAACCAACAAAAGGATTCAACAAAACGTATTTTGATGAGAACAAACAGAATTTCTGATTATTGTAATCAGAAATTCTGCTCGGTATTAAAATGCTATTTAGGGGCCTTTGTTGATTTAATTAGAACATTTTTTACAAAAACTATGAATTTGCAAAAAGGAGGAAGAAAGAGGTAATTCAAGCTCACGAAAGAGAAGATTCAGAAGAAGTCTGCAAGATCTTAAGGATCAAAAATCGATGATCACCTTTTCGTAGCGATCATCTCGACAGGAGGTCCTCCTGAAGTGGCAAGGATAGTAGAAATAACGACAATGGTGAAGAAGAACGGAACAGCAAGCGAACCAGCACGCGTCCACGGTCCATCAAACGCGAAACTAAGTCAAGTACGAAGACGAGACGCGACGGTGCAAGCCGTCGGTTTCGCGCAGGCCGTTTATTTCCAACCGGCCGGTGATTCGGTCCGCCGAAAATAACTGACGTTGCGAACGAAATCGACGCCGACGGCTGATTCATGCGACCGGCGTCATCGAGTGACCGACTGACATCGGCCGATACACAGACGATTGCATGACACCACGTGGACAACGAGCTGATGATTGACGCAAGGTGGTCGCTGGGATTTAAATCAGATTCCCCACGCGGTTTTGCTCGTGAGTCATTCGAGTCGATTGACGATTCACTTGTGGAATCTGAATTTGATCCAGATTAGGTCAAGGGATGTGTATTTAAGTTGAAGTAAAGAATCTAACAAACTCCTGTAGAACGCGATTTTATCCTATATGAGAAAAAATGGTATATATAGTCTTCGTATACGTGGCAATAAAATTCGAATGAGGAAGTAAACACACCACTTAATTAATATATAAAACTTTATTGTCCTTCAAAGCAATCTCCCCTAAAGATAATACATTTCATATAGCTACGGAAACTCTGAAAGCTCCGCAAGCTGTATGAACGTTGTCGGAAATGTATTACCTCTAGGGAGGATAAAGGTCATTTATGTTAATTAGATAGTGTTTTCAAAAATATTTATTGCCAAATTTTATTGCCATACCACTCATTCTAACTTATAAGAGTCTCACCCTTTAATATTAATTAAAATGATATAGTGAGACAGTATAAGTTAAAATGAGTATATACCATACCTTCTTCTCTCGTGAGATTTCAACAAAATTATTAGTGGTTAGACTCTATTATAAGACTTTTATAGACTAAAATAAATAAAATAGTACGAATTTTCTTACAAAACTGGTAATGATTATTGGAAAATATTTAAAAAGATAAATATTCATTCGACAGGTATTACAAATCAACGATAATATGTTCATTATTGGAAAGCTATTATGTTGATTGCTATTACAGAATAGAACTTCATTTATCTGCATTTCATTTACGAACAAGTTTGTGCTCAATTCTAAATATACGCACTTATAGCTGAGCTTTTATGATGCTATAGATTGAATAATAGGAGCTCAACGTGTTCGATTTTAGATTTCTAAACGTCAGCTGTTATTATTGGAACTAATAAGTACTGGTAGAGAAAAAAATAAGTGAGTTTATATTATTCGAACTATTCGATTATTATCAGAATTATCTTGTTCCTTGACATGTTCAGATAAACGGAGCTCTATTGTATTGTAAAAATTCATTTGTAAATGTGAATTTTTATTTTATTTATTCTATTTCTACTGTTTTATTTAGTTACTACTCAACAAATACTTTTGTTGAGTTATTTCTCTTTTTTATTTGATACAACTTACCCGACTGCACCGTTAGCCAGAACTTGAGTCTGTCTATCTAGAGTTTCCTGTATCGCTTGTGGTGAATACAAGTTGATAGGAGAGTTGAACTGTTTGTTTACAAATTTCGCTTTCTGCGTGGCCATGTTGATGTGGCTTTAATCAGTTTACTCTCGAGTTTATACTGTAACATAAAAAACATTGTAGAAAAAAAATTATGTACGTAATTATGTATGTAAAAAAATGTAAGGTGCTTAACATTTTAGACGTCTAAGTTCTAATATTTAAATAATTTAATGTCTAATATAAAAAATAATTTTTTTTTTTATTAATTATAAGATACTAGTATTTATTTAATAATAACATAAAAATTAAATATACAGAAAATGGAAAGAGAGTCTATGTTTGACGTTAGATTTTTTTCGGCGAAAGTTGTCAACAACGTTAAACCATAAATAGAACTATTTAATAAGTCGTCATAAAGAATTATAATCATTAATTTGATGCGATAGCAACGAATTCACGTGACGAACGATGCACTTCTTTGCTTCATATATATTCTAATTCGATCATAAATCGTGCGAAGCTAAAGAGTGAAAGCAATTTTAGTAAGTGGGTCACGAGCTATCATTTCCTATGATCATTCAATGATCATTCAGCGATTGTTTGGCTACTCAATTCCGTGAGATGCAATCGATACCGTCAACGGATTCTGTAGTCTAATAGAAAGCGTGGCATTAAATTCCCGGTCTCGTGCCAAGAAATTCATGCAGGGACGCACGCATTGAAAGATATCGCACGTTTAAACAAAGGAGGAAAAAATAAAATATTTCTTGTCCATGATTTACACTCAGAGAAAAGGACATAATAGTGACAATTATACAAGTTATATGTAAAATTTATGTACGTTAAATTATGTAGTTATTACAATTATAAATAGCATAGAATGTTGACTATGTATATTAATTTAAAGTATAACGTTGTGTACAAATAAGCAATTATTATTATGAAGCGATGCTAAAAGATAACATTAAACTGTAATTTTCCAACTCTTTCTCACTTTCGGCATAAAGTTAAACACGGATTGGACTATATACTGTTATATTTGTGGAAAGAGATTAAAGAGAGTTAGAAAAATATTTATTTGAAAAATAATCAGTAAAATACACAAATGACTTTAAGATCCTTAATGTCGGGAAATTCTTAAAGCCGGGAAATCTAGAGTGAAAACGCGAAGATCATATTACAATGAAAAAAGAATCTGCATTGGAATTCGGGTTGAAAATGGATACACACAGATTCGAATTTTCTGATTAAATCTATTATAATTAGAGATCCTTTAATAAGAGTTTGGATATGAGAGAGCCACTTTTGAATTGGC
Source organism: Atta colombica (assembly GCF_001594045.1). Classification (NCBI taxonomy): domain Eukaryota; kingdom Metazoa; phylum Arthropoda; class Insecta; order Hymenoptera; family Formicidae; genus Atta; species Atta colombica. The sequence continues at coordinate 1,039,289 of NW_017259295.1, forward strand.
CATGTTTTAACAATTCCTGAGAAAGAGAAGGAGAAAAAGAAATAGATAAAAAACATGAAAAATGTATGTCCTCTCTCGCAGATATTTCTTAAAACTATCCTGCATATAAACTATGATTAGGGACTTTCATTGGTCTCTAATTATATTTCTAATTAAGATAATTATAAAATTTTAATATCATTATAATATTTTGATTCGTTCAACTAGATTTTCAACTAGAAATTTTTTTAGTGTAAAAGTGTTAATAACTTTGTAGGCGTTTGTGGGAAATTTTTCGAGCATCGTTAGAGAAAGCATTCAGAGAGATATTTGAATAGTTCCCGATTCTTAGGAACCATCATGACAAAATTTTTCTTCAAGGTTTCCCAAATTTATCGAGATTGCGAACGCTTAAAAACGGAACTATGACGCCTATTACTACCTTGATATACACCCTTGACGAGATCCCCTCCCCCCTCCCGAAATAAAAAAACGCATAGCTCAGAATTTGGAGCAATTTATGAGCTTTCAAACCCAGTAAAAAAATTTTTTTGAGCTTGTCCAGGTTAGAAGGAATCTTAATTTAAATATGAGGGGGGGGAGAAATATGTTCTAGAATGAAAAAATAAGTCATTTAATGATAGAAAATGATAGAAAACCTGCTTATACAAGAGCTTTCGAAATACGAAGAAATCGATTTTCGATCAGCAACTTCTTAATAGAGAAACCACTCCACACATTTTTCACGCAAGAGAGAATTATGTTCCAATATAAGAAAATAAATCGTTTTATATGATGGGAATATATCTGTTGATTTACGAGCTCGCGAAATACGAATGAATCGATTTTCGAGCTACACCCTTTACCAGGAAAACCACCCCATGCTCTATTCACGCAAGAGAGAATTATGTTTCAGTATGAAAAAATAAATCGTTTTATGAAATTATCTGCTAATTTAGGAGCTCGAGAAATACGAATGAATCAATTTTTTAGCTGTTATCCTTTAGAAGGAAAATCATCTCATACTCATTCTTCGTAAAAGATAACTATGTTCCAGAAGGGGAAAATAATCATTTAATGATGGGAATACATTCACTGATATAGGAGCTAGCGAAATACGCACGAATCGATTTTTGAACTGTAATCTTTTAGCAGAAAAATCACTGCTTGCTCTCTTAATGCAAGAGAGAACTATGATGCAGTATGAAAAAAATAAATCATTTAATGATGAAACATTATATGCATATATAATAGATTTCGAAATACGTACGAACCGATTTTTGAGCTACAATCCCTTAACTGCCCCCAAACCATCCCATTCACATTTCTTGCAAGAGAAAATTATGTTCCAGAAGGGAAAAATAAACATAATTCTCTCTTGCGTAAAAAGGACAATGGATGATTTTTCTGCTAAAGGGCAGCTAAAAAATTAAGGATTATATATTTTTGCACCAGATTTATGCCAGAATTATATTCATTAATGAAGTTTTAGGTACAGTCCTATTTTCATTGACTTACCTCTTGAGTATAGACTAGTTTTGGGGATAAGGGATGGATCTCGAAAATCGAAAAAGTATTGATTTAAGAGCTCACAAAGAGCTCCTAAATTCTGAGCTTAGGAGCGATTTCCTATTGTTTATTTTAAGGGGAGGGGGAACTGAGTGGACATTCACCTCCTTCTCTCCACTTTTAAATTAAGATTCCTGCTAACTGGGACAAAATTTTTTTTGCAGGGTTTGGAAGCTCATAAATTGCTCCAAATTCTGAACTATTTTTTTCTGAGCGTTTTTTTATTTCGGCATGATGAGGGAGAGGGCTGAACAAGAGTTTGATACTCGATATTTGCTAAACATCTTATTTTTTCTCTTGAAGAAACAAATCGAATACACTTCATTAAATGCTTCTCCTCCAGGAATTGCAATGATCTATTTTTATTGCATTTTATTTGTGATCTCATACGCGTTTCACATTTTATTCATAACTTGGAACGTATTTATATCTCCTAATCGAAAGTTCTCATGTTTCTCCCTTTCCACTGAGAATCTCATATAATTTAATTGTAAGACACTTTTATGCCACAAAATCAACCCGCGGCAATAAATTTTCAAAACAACACGTTATATTATATTGTTATTCTTATATACGTTTAACATTTCTAAAGACAATAAATGTTCATCCATATTATCGTCAATTAAATTTAATCTTAAAAAATTTCTAAGAACGCTTGTTTACTATTTCAACAACAATTACATCATATTTTATTTAATTAAAAAAAAATAAATCTTCAAAAACTGAATAATAAATAAAATTTCTTTCTTTACTGATTTGATTACACAGACCTAGTTTAATACCAGAAAACCTCGGATTCTCGCTGACGCGTCCCTGTTGGGCGGCCACCGGTGCCTACCGCGGTTATTTTTGCCTACAAAATTCCTCCGAATATATCTACATCGTCCGCAAAATCTCTACTTCTCCCCCCTCCTACACCAGTTAGTCTTTGGAGCCCATTCCTCGTGAGTCGTATTGAATTACATTAAAGTTCGTACGCCGCGATAAAAAAACGACCGGCATCGATGTCGATCTAACAATAGTATGTGTCAACCGGCGCTGTCGTTCAATGCCGAGGTTGTTGACGAATTCCTCGCAATGTTTTCTTGTTAATAATAAGAATCACATAAATTATTACGTGAACTTTGAAATAAATACTGAAGGATTGATCTTATCTTTCGTCGAGATAAACTTTAATATTCAATCCTAATCGATTTCGAATTCTAAGAATTAGAAAAAGATAAATAATAACAGGAAATTTGATTAGAGACGCACTCAGTATGCATTTTGGTGTAAATTAAAGCCGTCGTTCACAAATTGATTGAAATGGTGTGAAGATATGTATAATTTAAAATAAATACAAAATCTAGTTGAACCATTTTTCTAATTTTTAGAACTAGGGAAAAACAAAGAGTTAATTAAACCAAGATTAATATTAAATTCTATTGATAGAGAGAAACGACCATGAAAAACATATCTAGTTAGAAAATGATTCTGATTGAAAATGGGCGAATTAAAATTTTCTAGTTAAATCTACTAAATTCTAGTTGAGATAATTAGAATTTTGATTGATATAACTTTTTAATTTGTCCATTTTTAACCAGATCTTTTTCTAAGTATAAAATCTGCAGTTTTAAAGATTAAATCACTAAATATTGGGATGTCAAAAGATTTAAATTTATATAATAACGGTGCAAGCTGGTCGAATGCTTGAAGTTTTCTTTCGAAAATCCGTGAAAATGCACGGGGATAGTTTTCGTTGTCTGTTGGAATCCACGGGGACCGGCCGGTTTCCTTTACATAACTCGCATCTATTCCAAGCTGCGGCATTTGGATGACGGCGTTTGCTCGGCCGCGTCGAAATCCACTTCGACTATTTTACGTACACCGCGGCAGATTTCATAAAAAAAAAAATCGTATAACATTAATATAACATTAATATGCGATATAATAATAATACAGATTTCTTGAGATTCTCGATTATCATAGAAGAGCGAGCATTATCAATAAGCGCCGATATTTGACCGCTAAATAAATACGACAATGTTGTATGATTTTTTAAGATGCAATTGAAAGGCTTAGCTGAACAAAGCAAATGATATAATATTATAGACATGTAAGATAGATTGAAAATGACTAAAATGGTCAACTGGATTATAGTGAAAAAAAAAATTTGATATGCTCGGATCACATTAAAATGCATAATATTTTAAGCAAATATTTTAAGATCAATATTTTTCATAGTGAAATTATTTGCAATATGAATTAATAAAAAGAAGTGTTAATAACTGCTTATTTTTTTAAATTAGTTACTTATAATGTTTCCATATCTAAGTATTATTATATTATATATTACTTCATTATTTCTCCATATAAATTTATATTACGCCTATTATTTGTAAGTATAATATATCTTCATGTCTCACAAATTATGTCACTACATACATACTACATACTGTACACATTATATTGATATACATATTTCTATTATTTTTATATTTTCATAATGCAAATACTGTTGAGATATTTACAGAAGTGCAATTAATGTTATCCGGGCACGCAGAATTTTTCTTTCATCCATTTCTATAATCCAGTTGACCATTTTAATCACTTTCAGTCTATCTTATGTGTCTTGCGTGATAAAATACTGGACTAATTGCATTTATTTCATATCTGTTTTTGATTAAGAAGAATGTAATATTCGACAGCTTTTTTATGCACTTGGCATATATTTTTTTTAGGGACTATTTCACTACTTCTTGTAAATTTTTGAAAACTAATAATATAGAATTTAAATCTTCTAAAAAGAGAAAAAATAATAACAATAATAAATTGTATTATTGAGTACTTAATGATACATAAAAATAAAAAAATAAAAATCAATTGCTTCCCTCTTTCCCTTTCTCTTTTTTTTTCTGTCGTATTCTCTTCCCTTCTCCTGTCCTAAAGGAGGCTGGGCTCGCATTTCCCACGTTGCATGTTGGGAAGACTGAAGGATCAATAACTCATAATTGCCCTTATGATCCTCGTGCATGCAGCGCAGGCGATGCGATGGCAGCTCATTTTATTCGATCTCCTCCATTTTTTCTCGGCTTTTCTCATTCTCTCTCTCTCTCTCTCTCTCTCTCTCTCTCTCTCTCCTTGCACTTTCTTTTACATTCTCCCCCAATCTTTCCGTTTTACACTCTCTTTCTCTCTCTTTCTCTCTCTCTCTCCCCTCTCCCCCTCTCTCTCTTTCTCATTCTATCACTATTTGTATATCGATAATTATTACACATGTATATGTATTAATGTTCACTTGCATTGCTAATTTTAATATAATATTATTTGAAGGCATTTTGGGCGCATCCAGCGGACTCAATATAATTGAGTGAGTGCTCGTTTATTAGTGTGTTTTTTCTAGATCTAAAATTTTGATTGGATAAGCTAAAAGAATACACCAATAACAGCGAGCGCTCATTCAACCGTTGAATCGGCTGAATGCACCCATTGTGAAAAACTGAATTGATAGAACGCTTTATATGTATGCGTTTATCGTGTGACAATATCTGAAAAAAAATCTGAAAATCTAAAATGATCCCTTTTCGGGATTGATTTGCAGATCGACTGCACACTAATATTATTATATCAATATATATATCAATATCAATATTATAAAATATCAATATTATGTAATATCAACAAAATATTATTATCAACATAAGATATTCATGTTAATTAATTATTCTGTGTTGACAACAATTAATATACTGTATTGATATTGCATATTGATATTGATTTATGTTGATATAATATAATGTAGTAATATTGATATTACAATGGGACTGGGAATTAGTGTTATATGGAAGAGACGATGACAATTTTTGCGCATTGCGGAATTATATTCGTCAGTATGACGCACGACGTATCGTCTATTTTTGGCCGATTGTTTCAACGATACAGTTGCGTTCAAAACAACTTTTGGCCGTTCGCGATGTGTTGTGACGGATTCATTCGCGACGGTTTAAAGAGCGGTGTGAATAGACGGGGCGGCGCGCTGAGAGAGCGTTGTCGTGTAAATTTCAATCACCACCTCATTTGCAAGTCACAGCGTACTGACGAGATACGTATTGACGGGACACACATTTTTTGACTGGACTCTACAAACAATATGCCTCGCTAATTCACACGTAGTTTAATTCGAGAATGACTATAATGATATAAATGATTTCTTCGTGATATAAATAATTATTGTGCTTTACACTTCATTTACTATTGTTTATAACGTGCTGCTCGATTTTACAATTTAATTATACGAAGATTTATATATGAAGATATAATTTACGTGCAAAGTAGAATAGAAATTAAATTTTCCTGATTTTATTTGAATACTTTATGCTGATTAGAATCATAAATTGTGCAGTTTGCCGAAGAACTGAAGAAGAAAAAGGAATCAGCAATTAAATCAATCTTATTGTAGATCATTATTAGAAGAAGTGATCGTCCTCGTTAATTGTAATTGATAGCAACGACGGCTTGGCCTAGTTTCTCATGACAATTAAGCGGTATTAAATGCGGTAATTGAATACGACATTCATTTTGTCAATTACGTTGCCAATAATAGAAAGAAAGATTGGATCGATGGATCGATCTCTAATGCGAAGGAAAAGAATGCAAGAATTTATCACTGAATTTTTTTCCCAAACTGTAATTGTAGGCTAGATTTTCTATTTACTTTTTGATCCTCAATTTTTCACATTTTTGAATTTCTTCATTTAATTGTTTTTTTCCACTCACGTTTCTCTCACATTTTCTTATGAATTTTTCACTTCCCTCTGCATTCCACCTGCATTCTCTTTCTTACGCCTCCGTTTCTATCTCCTTCATTTATTCCTCGGTTTTCTGTCTCACCTGATCTCCTCGTATCCTCATTTTCCGCGGAACGCGATCGATGATAGAGATTTCAACGCATGATACAAGAACGCGGCACCTACCTTCGCGCTGTTTTACGTGGAGCACGCGGGTTCTCCTCGGGTGGCGAAACACACTGGACCCTCGGAAAAGCGAAAGCACCGGAGAGCAGCAGAAGATAACTGTCGTCGGTCCCCTCCCTCACCCGGAACCGCCGAAATCGTGGACGGTCCCCTCGACACCTTCCTCCGCTGCAGTTATTTTCGACTCCCGAGATGCTCTGTTTCTCTCCCTCTTCGATGCTCATGGTATTCGGCGGATTTCCTGGCAATCAGGAAAACTCTCATCCGCGTGTTGTTTCCAAAAATTTCGTCTAACATAAGTGATCTACGTAATCTCGATTAGCAGAAACACCACTGCCGATCGGCGATGATTTATTTTTAGTAAAAACATATCACGAGAAAAGAATTTAAAGAACTTTTCTCTCTCTTTTGTTCTTTCATAAACAATTGAGCACTTTCGCAAGTAATAAAATTGCGCCAACTTTTTATATATTTTATGCGCAGATAAAACTAAAAACTTGACAACAGATTTCATAGTTTAGAATCACAGCAGTTTTTTTAAAGATATTGATAATTTGATTCTATATAGATGTGTGTTATGTTAATAAAATATTATTATACAATGTTATTAATAATTTTTAACTTAAAAGTTATTAACAATATTATAAATAATAATTTATTACTAATATTATATGGAAAATTATTACAAAATTTAAGATATTTGACGCTCTAATTGTAAGAATGATTTCATCCTTTTTATTTTATTCATCAAATATTATAAACAAGAACAAATGATGTTTACAAGTTTGAGAGCTTTAAGTGGCATTTTCAATTATATAATTAAAAATTTTAATTATCTAATTCATTGTCTCTAATTTTTTTCTGTATATATTAAATTTAAAAAATAATAATTCTCTAATCCGTTGCGGAGACGTCTAACAATTTTTTATTAATTAAAATGGAAGATCTATATTTAATAATTATCTTAGTGATAGCGTTTCTTATCTTGTGGTTTAATGAAGAACAGGAGAAAAGGAACGGATTATGTATCAATGTAATATCCACATTCGATAACTCCGAAAAGTTACATTCGTCGAATGTCTGGCGCATAACATTGTCGAGTGTTACGCCGCGGACAATTACCAGCATTCGCAGCCGGTAAATTCTACGCTTTGTGTAACTCGTATCCCTCTGCTAATGTAAACGAAAATAAAGTTTGAAGTGGCATCGTGCTTTTGTTTCCATGATTTGTTCCGGTCTGTTCTGGAGCGAAATGCGATACGATTCCCATGATGTTTAGCTCTCGACGTTCTCTGACATTGCCATTGAAAGACGCTGAAATTAGAGTGGTTGTATTATAACAACTATCAGAAGATAATCTATGTTTATCAATAGACAAATATTATGTTACATGATATTTATCCATAATTTGAAATTCATTGATGATAAATAAGAATTTCTTGAAGTAAACTTGATAGATATAAAAATATCCCAAAGGATTAATGAATTAATAAACTTATTATAATAAAAGATAAAATTATTAATTAAAATGTGTCTTTTAAAAAATAAAAAATAAAAAATTGTGAATTTAATAATATTTTGTGAATTTAGTATTTCTTTGAAGAGAGAGAGAGAGAGAGAGAGAGAGAGAGAGAGAGAGAGAGAGAGAGAGAAATATTAATCTTACAAAATTACTTAATTGAATATTTATTAAACTGAAGAAAGAGAGGCAGAGAGAAAAAAAGAGTGAATTCTTAAGAAAATATGTACAAAAGATGAATAAAGTTTTGCTTTGTACTTCTCATTGCTTATTGAAACATCCATTTATATATCCAAAGATATTTTAAGTTTCATCTCCGGAAACAGGTGTTCACAACGAGTGTTTTCGCTTGAAAATACTGGGAAAGCAACTTCGATCAAATCGATTACAAGCAAAATTACATAAAGTAAAATTTTGAACTATACATATAATTTGTAGTCTCTAATTTTTCTATGTATTAAACAATAAAAGATTAATAACTCTTTATTAATAAAATGATTTGATATATAAAAATTGATCAATTAAGTTAATAAAGGAGTTGAGAGTTTGATTATTGATGGCCTTCAAAATAATTTTAACGCTAAAATTTTTTAATATAAAATAATTCTAATATTACTATTCTCAGAGCGACTTTGATTAAATTAACTTCTGATTAACTTAATCAGCGAATTGCTTAAAACAAATTTTTTTATTTAATTTTATTTTCCTAATCTAATATTTTTTTAATGCAAAACAACAGAAAAATTAATAACTCTGTCCAAATATAGGTACAGTTTGAAAAGTTTGATTATCAATTAATCAGAATTCAAAGAAAAGTAATTTTGAGTTATTATAAAGAGTCATGCATGTAATATTTGCTCAATTTCCTCAATGCTTTACTTCTTATTGAGCTGATTGTATAATTGATTATTATTCGATATTATTTATTATCCTATGATATTACATGAGAGTTACTAATGAAATCACAGTGTTCAGTTGCTAGCAACTTCCACGGTCAGCTATTCGTACCACTTCGATTTCTACATTACCGTCTCGGGAAAAAGATCCGTGTCTGCAAGCAATCGTGCTGCTATTCCGAATCTAACCCTCTCGTATGCAGCGTAATTTCATGACAGTGGCGTTTCAAACTTAAAAAAAAACATACGTTAAAATCTTGCAAAATCATAAATCTCTCGGAAAAGTATTTTTTTTTATGTTGTTCCTGTATTGAAAATTACGCATTGACGATTTCATAAAAATATGTATCAAAAGTAGAATCCGCTAATTTTGATTATCGGTGTCGTACTTCTGGTGATAATAATCTACGTTTAGCAGTTTCGACAGAGTGTGTCCTTTAATGATACAACACGAGAATCGAATAATTTGATATCGGCGATCACTAATTTTCAATTACTTTATTACAATTTTGATCAAATTTTAATTAATTTATAATCAATGATTAATTTATTAAGTAATATCTATTTTAATTATATTAAGCACTATCTGTGCTATCTCTTAATTTATATTAACTAATATCTGTATTAATATGAATAAAATTATTAATATCTATTTTGTTATCTTCATCTTGTATGGAAAAAGATTCATCGATTTTGGACATATTATTTATAATCCGAATATTTAGAGATAACTCTGATTAACGAATTTCGTTTGATTTTAATCGGTAATTATTTTATTCAATGGTACCTGTATTATTTTATTAACAGAATTATTTTAATTCTTTTGTTTAATATGTGAAAAAATAGACAAATAGTTTCAATATTAATTCTGCTAATAGAATTAATGCCGAACTAAAATTCGATTCAAATCTTACATTTATTTCCACTAATATAGATTAAGTTTAATTTATTCTTTATCTTTTTATAATGTTTAGAAAAAGATAAGTTAAATAAATTATAGTTACTTGACATTAAATAAATTAATCTAAATTGATAGAAATAAACATTAGACTGTTAAACATTTGAATTATCCTTTTGATCTTTCTGATATATGTATCCCCTCTATTGTTTCAATTGTCAACGAAGGTTACATATATTCAGAAAGATTAAAAGTACGTATATCGACGGACCGAGCTCTGCAATTGAGCTCTTTAAATCCGCTTTACGTGAGTCGTAGCTCCCTCATTATCGATATGGAAACGGGTTCACCTGCATTAACTTAATCGGCAATTAATTCATCCAGCAAACTTGAATAATCGTTCCTTTTGTCCCTCATTGACAATAAAAATAACGGAAATGTGTCCATTGTCAACGAGAGATACATGTATCAGAAAAATCAAAAGGAACGATAATTCGAGTTTGCTGGGTGAATTAGTTGCCGATTAAGCTAATTCACATAAAGCCGTTTCCAAATCGATAACGAGCTGTGCTCCACATAAAGCGGATTTAGATGCAGAGCTCGGTCTATCCGTCTATCGTCTATCGGTCTATCGATACTTTTAATCTTTCTGCTAATTAGTTACATTTCTACCAATTTAGATTAATTTATTTAATGTCAATTAACTATAATTTATTTAATTTATTTACTTACTTTTTATCTTTTTCTAAACATTAGAAAAAAAAATAAATTAAACTTAATCTATATTAGTGGAAATAAATATAAAGACGACATTTGAATCGAATTTTAGTTTGATGATTAATTCTATTAGCAGAATTAATTGCCGCTTAAGCCAATTTAGGTGAAGCCGTTTTCAAATTCATAATAAGCTACATGAAGATATACGGATTTAAATGCAGAGCTCGGTCTATCCGTCGATACGTATCGCTCCGGCTGATCGAGAAGGTGAATGCAGCGGGCGGTGCACATCACATGCCTCCTTCATTTTCCACGGCGGTTCTTCCTGCCGAAGAGGCGTATAACGAGAAAGATACGATACATACACTGTAAATATATGAAATTTCTTAAATAATGTATGTAAAAATTACCTACATAATTACAGTGGAAATATATAAAATTGTGTGTTCTTACAAAAATTAGGACTTTTACATCTAATCGTATAAATATACTTTCATATTAAACGAAAATTTATAAAATGTATGCATATTTTTGTAACATTATATAACATAATGGTAATTATCATACATATCATATTCACATTTTTGTATTTGTATACTTCACATACTATGATAACATGGCTTAAGAAAAATTGTATGTAATTAATTGATGAATTAATATATCTAAATATTTCTATAAACTTAATTTCATTAGAATATATTTTTTTTGCAAATTCTTTTAGTTATTACTAAAGAAGAATAATTTTATTTGTAAATTGATAGTGATTTTACTTCAAGTATATCTAAATATACACCTTTGCAATAGTGAACTTTGAAATTACCCGGCCACTGTAATATTGTTGTAACTTTTACAATGTATGTACGACTATTCGTTACGACAGTCTATTTTTTTCGCGGGGGAGGGAGGCGAGCTGGGCAGGGCTCGCATTTCCCGCCGTTGGGAAGAATGGAAGATCAATAATCGTAATCGCCCTTACCGACTCTCGCGCGCGGCAATGGCAGCCACTCATTCGATCTCCTTCCCGACGCTTCTCCTCCCGACGTTTCTCCCACGACGTGATGGTGTTTCTACCGTCGTTCGATCGGCTTTAGAGATCTCTCTCTTCGTTCGTTACCTCTCGCTTGCGCTCGCGGCCGTCCGGATCGCGCGTCTCTCTCGCTTTCGCGTGGCGCGCGCGCGCGCGCACGCGGACGGATGAATATATGTATACACGCATAGCGTTTCTTCCGCCATTGAGGACGCAGCGCTGTAGTCCGTCGTACGCGCCCGCCATTGAGGACGACCGCCATTATAGATTCCGTTGTGTGTGACCGAGTCCATTGGCCGATTGCGACTTCTCACTCGGGAAAACTCCGTCGCGTTTTCGACGTTACACGCTCCGATCGTCCACTTGCCGCAAATTCGAAAAAGGAGAGCGCGGGACACAGATAGATAGAGCTGGGTGGAGCGTGGGAAGGTGGGAAAAGGGATTCTCCAGAGTAGAACAGATAGATCGACGAGAGCGGCACAGCGGGCACCCACGGCTAGAAAGGGCACACGATGAAAACGTACAGCAGGAAAAAGGGCGACAGCCCGAGCAATGTGATCATCCATGTCAACGAGCTGTGCCGGCTCTGCCTGGCGAAGGAAGAGGAGATGGTACCGATCTACGACGATGAGACCGTGCCGATGCCGTTGCGGATACTCTCTTGCGTCAATATCGAGGTGGGTCGAGGTGAGGAGAGGAAAGAAAAAGCTACGCGTGAATTCCACGACGCAAATCACCGTCGCGAAAAACATGTCGTCGTCGTCACCATCGACGTCGTCACCGTTGTCGGCACGATCGATTCGCATCGGGCGATAATAATCAGCGGCCGGAGGAGCCGTTCATTGAAAAATAGGAATCTAGTTTATCTCTCTGCGCACGGCGTCCTCTCGCATATTATCTCCCCTCTTCGCCGCGTGTGTGGCGTATACATGACACGCACACTTTCACGCGCGGCGCACGGTACAGTGGTAAGGCTGCAGCTACGTCACATGCACGTGTGCGCGTGCGCGCGCGAATGACGTTGTACGAGCGATCGATGCTGCGCGCGGCCGCGGGTTCGCAAGTACCGGCTTTACCGAGTTATCGACGAACTTATGCGACACGATAGATAGCGGTACGCCTTTTACGCGCGCTACTACCTCATTACAGAGACCTAGAACCGGCACGATGCAGGCACTCCTGTTTACTCTACGGATTTATAGAGATCTGTAATGTTAGTACGCGTCGGACGTGTAGCGTCCCGATGTAATTCGCAGCCGAGCTTCTTTGAGGAATCGCAGCTTTTTTAAACGCCCCGTGCTCTTCGAATGGCGACTTCTCTCAATGGCACGTAAACTCCGAAAGATGCTCGAGCTTTCCGCGTTCCAATCCGAAATGTTCGATTATGTTAGAGAAAGGCAAGATAAATTTTATTAGATTTTGATTGAAGTGGAATCTCATGTAAATTGTATTGATAAAATATGTATTATATTTTTTAAGTATCAGTTTAGCTCCATTTATCTTATTAAGCTTTAATTAAAGTTGATAAACTGAAGACCTTGATATGTTTTTGATAGGTTTTTGAGCAGGATGGTCTGCCTAACATGATATGTCATCCCTGCAAATATCAGTTGGAGAAATCCTATCAATTTAGAAAAAAATGCCAGGCTGCAGATTCCAAGCTTAGAAAGCATATGAAGTTGATTCAACAATTGACTGGGCAGGACGAAGAAGGCGAGAACCAGGATAACAGTAGGGATGAGTCTCAAGAATCCACGGGAAAGTCCAAGCAAGTTAAGCAGCTGCTAGCTGATCTGGTTTCAACGAAAGGCAACAGTGGTCAGACAGATGGAGATCCTATCAAAGTGACAGAGGAGGAACTTGTTGGTGGCTATATTCTGGGTGTGTTACTGACAAGGAGTTTATTTCATCACATTATAGTAAATGACAGTAAATGATAGTAAATGGACCGATTTCCATTGGCTTTTTAAAATTGAAAATTTTATTAAAGATTGTTTAATCTTCATTTTAGAAACTTGTATTTAAAATTTATTACTCTGGAAGATTAAAATTTATTACTAGGAAGTAATATTGAGAAATGTTTATAAATATTTATATATATGTACCGTTATTAATTGATATGCAGGAATGACTTCTGAAAATCCAGAGATGGAGGAAAATATCTCGGAGGATCCGGAGAACATTACGCTGGTACCTGCTGAGGAACGAATGGCGAAGGCACGCTGTACGATAAGGACATCGCGTATCAAACAAGAACAGGAGTCCGACGACGAGACAGAAGAGATGCAGCGAGGAATAGGAAACGAACATAAGAATGTTTACATGATGGAAGTCACCAGCGACAATCCTAATGAGCCTGATTCATTGAAGTTACAGCCCTTGGGTGACACAATCGGTAAAGAATTCTACAAGATATGTTATCTGTAATAAAGGAGAAATGACGATAGTAGAGAATGCGATAGTTATATAAAAGACAAATGTATATTGCAGTTGATGCTAATCCAGAATTGAAGGTGTTTAAATGCGACAAGTGCCCGAAAGCGTTCACCCGAAGAATAATGTTGAAGAGTCATCAGTCAGTACATTCTACACAGAGGGGATTTACGTGTCAGGCATGCGAAAAATGGTTTCCGACAAGATCTGCGTTAGTAAGACACGAGCGTACACATACAGGTTGGTATTTGTTGTTTTTCATATTAATTATGAATACATATATATAAAAACTAAATATTTGTGGACATTTTTCTCAATATTATTTCTTTCTAGAGATGTTGACTAGCTTATCTAGCTAGCTCGCTGAAATTGTTTCAATTTGCCTATTAAGAAAAAGATCTGCTATTTCACATTTATGATATTAAAAATTTTAATCACAATCGTAAAAAATCTTCTTTTTGAACAGATTGTTTCTTTTCAATACAAATCATATAGTATTCGTTTATGAACAATTCATTGAAAAATGCATAACTATTAAATTTATTATAGGAATAAATATATAATAAATATATAATACAATTAATGTTATCTTTATTTATATTGCAGGTGAAAAACCATTTGGTTGCAATATCTGTCACCGTGCTTTCGCTCAGAAGGAAATCTTGTTCCGGCACTTAATGACACATTCTGGCCAAAAACCATTTCAGTGCCAGCATTGCGATAAGAGCTTCACGCAGCGAGAAGCGCTTAAAGTACACATGCGTCGGCATCAGAAATTGAATCCGAATGATATTCAATTGCATCATTGTCAACTTTGTCCAAAAGCATTTTGTCATGCATCGGGTCTCAGCAGGCATTTGGTTACGCACACTGGTAGAACGTACAAGTGCGTCGAGTGTGAGAAGACATTTACAGATAAGAGTTCACTGCTAAGACACAGTCGTATCCATGCGCCCAAGAAACTCATAGCAAATTGAGCAATATTTGCTCAGTTTGTTGTGATTTTCCTGGGATCCAGTGGGTATGAAAAATTCTTTCAAATTTTTGATCTGTGTCGGAATTAGACCTGCAGTGAATTGTCTATATTAGCGAAAAAAATTTCTAATCTAGATTTTTGAGGGGTTTTTTTGTGTTTATTTCATTGAGATGGGCTTAATTGTGTAATCTTATATGTAATTCGTACATTTAATGTTAAGGAACATTTAACGTATATTTATTTTAGTCATTTTTGTATAAATATTAGCAAATTTTATTACTTAAGAAACTTACCCAAACAATTCATTTGTGTGTACACGAAATGAAATCTAAAATATAAAAATTAAAAAATTTAAAACAAAAAATATTAAAAACTTTTAGTAAAAATTCTGAAACGCAAGTAAAATGCACAAAAAAGTATTGAAACATCTCGATTACTTCATTGCTATTTTTTATACAAAAATGATTAAAATAAACTCAATATTAGTTTTAAGTTCCGAACATTTTTTTATTCAATTGATATTTTTATATGCATAAAGGAATTATATCCTTATCATTTTTTAATACTAAGTGCAATTTGAACGAAGCATATGCGACATAATAAAAACGTCAGCTGAATATAGAATAATAACATCGATTGTATTAATATAATTTAGCTTTCCCCTTTAGGCAGCAATTATATTCTTATATTATAATTTTTATATATTATATTCAATATATCATAAATGATTATGTATCATGTATTCTTTCCGATGTAAGTTTATTATTATCTATAATTGATGTATATAGTTCTAAATACAAAGCTATCTTAATGGAATTATTTATGTGCACATAAATGCTATTCTATTGTGATTATTATCCTTATTACCTGGCTTCCTAAAACCTATTGTATGCTATATATAGGGGGAAATATTTTAAAACAAGAGAATTACTTGATATATAAAAGGAGAAAAATATTACAAAATCTTATGTACAATAGGAATAAGTTGCACTGACGAGTCTGTCTTGTGTATGCTTTATTTAAATCTATTTTACTGGATACGCTATGGTACTCTACTGTAAAAGTATCGCTATGTAACAAAATGTGCGGCAACAGGAAACATAGGAGCTATTTGATTATTCAGATTATTTTACGTGTTATATATTTTATTCGTTATACTGTAGTGACCGTGCAAATGCATATAAAAATGACTCGCTATATTTGCGAACTATATAGCCAGTCTTGTGCGACAGAGCTCATGCCATTTGTCGGGAAAAACATTCACAGAAATGCAATTATTAGTCCGTTAAGTGCAAATTATGTGTTGCGTAAATTCTAGGAAGATCGAGGATAATGTTTATCTATGTAATGGTGCGGTAATACACAAAACGACAGAGAATGCTTTTTATTAAAAAATCGGTTTTATTATATTTTTTTTTCATGATCTGTGCACTATTACATATTGCCGATATCGTTTTCATGCAAATCGCACACATCAATTCTGCCAGAAGGTGATTAAATATTTTTACAAGGGTTTTTTAATTTTTGTCTGCTATTAAAATCCGACAATGTCGGACAATATACCAAAGAATAATGAAAAATTCTACAACAGTTTCGAGCTCCGTCACACGGTCTGTGCTGGACCTCTACCGAGATTAGATTTTCAATTTCGCATCTTTTTATAATATCTGCTGCAATTGTTCTATTTAGTTAAAACAATAGCAAAGGGGGAAATGACTGTACATTCCATAGAGCTATTAAATACATTGCATAGTTACGAATATTCGCGTGTACCTATACTATAAAATGATGTGAAATCTAATTTTATTACGAAGCTGTAGACTCTCTAATCTGATGATTTTTAAATACTCTAAGATATTTAAATGATGATTCTATTCTAATTTGATAATGTATTTGATCCGTATTATGTTGTAACTATCTTTCGTAAAACTCATGAACGTGACGCGTTCATGACGTGCAACGTCATTTCCTTCTTTGCTACACATATATCAAGGATACATTGTCAATTTACACTTCTTTTTCCTCCTCAACGATTAATAATTCTAATGAAGATACGTACATGAAAGATCGATCGATAATTCGATAGTTTCATTAATGAAATAAAATACTTTACGTAAATCAGCGGTATGTGATTTATGCATTCTGATTAAAAAATTAGCTCGTTTACGTCTACTTTTTCCAATGTAAATTAACTTTAACTTACACTGATAAAAATGAACATTAATTGATCAAGTCGGAGTATCGAACTTTCATGTACGTGCGAAGGACTAATACAGCTAAAAATCTACAAGACCTGCAGTTACATTCCCGAATCTGAAAACACATATCGATATGCGCTTGTTTATACATTTTTTTAAAGATGAAAATTTTTATCTACTACAAGTTTCTTTTGTTCTTATTTATTTGCAAGTAAATAGCATCAGCATATAATTTGCTGTTACCAGATTGACAAGAAAACACAGGAAGGTATCCATCTCTTTCGATTTTAATCAGCTTTTAATACGTTATAATCTAGATTAAAATAAGAAACATATATTTTTTTATATGTGACAATATATGCATTTTTAAGGGATAAAATACTTTGATGAAAATCAACTCTATAAAAGATCAAAAAAATTTTTTGATAAAAGTTGTGTGTGAATGATCTATAGTATTTTATAATGGTAAATAAATTTTTAACAATTTTAATGATATTCGCTTTGAAATTTATTTAAAAAAAAAAGCGTTCCATTACATAAAAGTGAGTACAATCATAGAAACGTATAAACATATAAGAAAACGTATTTTATTTTAATCTCGACTACACAAATTAAAACATCAAAATCGTCAAAATTGGAAGGGGACATTTCCCTATGTTTTCTCGTAAATCATTCACATCAGTTTAAGAAAGAAGTTTTTGAACATCTAAACATGAAAATGCGCTTCATAATATAGGCTCAATTCGCTCTTTTCATAACGCTTTTTTCATAATGCGATGTAATGTATTGGATTGGATGTAATATATTGGATTATAAACGATATTTGTACTATGCCTGTCGTCACATATATAATGCGGTATTCCATGGCAAAAAGAACTAGAAAGAGAATTGCCCATACCTAGTCCTCTCTATTGCTAAGTATTGGCGTAATCGATGGCCTCGATAATGGCTGCGGCACGGAGATCGAAGTATATCGCGGACGAAATTCTTTTCTTTTACTTGAAATACGATTTTTTTCTCCGAGAAAAAGATAGAGAGGGAGATAGAATTAGAGAACGAGAAACAGATTCTATCAAATACCTAAAACCGAAAAACGCCAAAACCAATTTAAAATCCATCCTCTCATCAATCAAAGACCAGCTTTTTTGGTTGCTCCCATGTAAAACCGTCTCGTCCGAAGTGACCATATGTACTGGTTTGTTGATAAATAGGATTGCGAAGGTTCAACTCTCTATAAAGAAGATAATATATTTTAATTAATTTATCCTCTTGATTTATTATTAATGAATTATAATCATTGTAATATATCATGTAAATAAAATAATATTTATTATAACAATTTGTGTAATAAAAGTATTAAAATTACAAGAAAAATTAATTATACATACTTGACGATTTTTCCGGGTCGCAAATCGAAATTCTTGTGCACTATGTCTAAGAGCTCATTTTGTGAACGCGTGGATGTGCCATAATCGAAAACTGTGATAGACAATGGTTCCGCTACTCCAATAGCATAAGAAACCTAACACAAATAATTGCAAATTTTCTATATGATACAAAGTTATGGAATTTCACATTACAAAAGTTATAGACATTGTTTAATTTATTTTAATAAAATCTTGATGCTTATAAATTTTTTTTTTACCTGTACAAGACACCGTCTGCAAAGACCAGCTTTCACCAAGGATTTAGCAACCCATCTTGCAGCATATGCAGCTGATCTATCCACTTTCGTAAAATCTTTACCGGAAAATGCACCACCACCATGCGCTCCCCAACCACCATACGTATCTACGATGATCTTTCGACCAGTAAGACCAGCGTCACTCTGAAATTTGTAATAGGAGTATATCAGAAAGAGAGAACACAATTTACAAAACGTAATGCATATTTTTATTTAAGATTGATTAATATTTGCATTGTCATGTAATAATTTAAAACATAATCATATAAGTTTTATATATAATTGTATATTAATTTTTTTAATTATTAAAATATTGCAAAATATATATTTGAAGGATTATTCTCAGTTTAATTTTTAATATCATTGCATTCAAAAGTAGCAAATATACAAAATGCATCATCGAATAATCACCATTGTCTATGAACTTCATTTTTTAATATTTTAATGATACCTGCGGTCCACCAATAATGAAAAGCCCGCAAGGATTCACATGGAAGACTGTTCTTTCATCCAAATATCTCGCTGGAATCACTTCTTTGATGACTTTCTCCATGACCGCCTTACGTAGTTCATCTAGACTAATTTTTTCACTATGTTGCAATGACACGACAACAGTATGGACTCTTATAGGTACGCAGGTTCCGTGATCCATGATGTATTCACAGGTTACCTATCGCATACATATTTACATTTTATGTATAATTTTACACTAATTTTTTAAATTATTAATGTATTGTAAACACATACATTTGATAGATTATTCTCAGTTTAAATTTTAACATCATAGCATTCATGAGTAGCAAATACTTCATAAAATTCATCCTCGAATAATCGTCATTGTTTATAAATCTCATTTTTTAATTGTCTCTAAACATGAAAAACTAATCACTAATAATTAGATTGAAAATCTCCTAAAAATTTCTTAAATTCCGGTAAATTTTTTGTTTGTTTATCATATCAGATTTAAACTCTACGCTTTATAAATTAAGATAAATGAAAAATATATACAGATATATAAAAATCAAACCTGTGTTTTTGAATCTGGACGAGCCCACCACAATTCGCCACTTCGTCTTAGCTCGGCGATTTTCTGATTCAATTTATGCGCCAACACGACCGTCAGTGGCATACATTCATCGGTTTCATCAGTTGCATATCCAAACATTAGACCCTGGTGGAAGAATTTGAGTTATTCCAACTAAAATTTATAAGATATAAGCTTCACAAGCAAAATATTGTACATATAATTTTAAATATATAGATTAGTTATTTGAAATTATGTGCTGTCAAAATATAAAAGTAAACATATTTTTGTGCGTGAAATAAAAGAAAGTTTAAATAAAAATAGAGAAGCTTTTGTGAAGATTAAATTATTGCATAATATTAATATACATGTTGTGCTGTAAAAAAGCAAGTAATAAAGCAATAAAAAATAATAATAAAGAACAATAAAGAATGCCACACACAGAACAGAATATGTAAATATGATAGAAGGGATATTGTCATTAACAATTGCAGTAAAAAAACTATTTACAAAATATTTACATCTCACACCATTAATAATACAACCAACCAATTTAATTACATAACAAATTCGATTAGGATTATGATTTTAGCCAGATCAATTTTATTTAATTTAAATTATTTAACAATAAATTACATTCTCAACTACAAAATAGAATCATACTGAAGTGATTATTCTATGGAGATATTAGAGATCTACAGTGTAAAACGTATAAATGTTTTCAAATCTACATAAACTTTCATGCACAAATTGTATTCATACTCAATCAATTTCGCACTTCCTATATTCCAGATCCAGCTACAGAATTCACAACAGAATCATTCGTATAGTAGTGCATTTTAGATAATGCTACTGTGATAATGCAGCAATGAAAGACACTCAATATGTCAAATACCACTTCCACCTCTATAGTGAAGAAATAAGAAACAGGCTAGTGGAGTACAAGTGAAGTAAAGAAGAAGTGATGTTACTAGTACTGTAAAGAATGTACTTAGTAGCGCAGGAGGCAAACGGTCAAAAAGAAGAAAATAGAAAACAAAGAGAAAAGATAAATTCAACGATGGAAATGCTAATTGACCTGATCTCCTGCTCCCACTTCCTCGTCGCTACGGTTTTCATGAACGCCTGCCGCGATATTTGGTGACTGAGCGTCGAGTGCCAATAGAACATTGCACAGCTTGTAGTCAAAACCTGCAGAAATCAACTACATAAGATAAAGATATTCACTGCTGTTAATGCATCAACATTCTTCTTTTATGAGATTCCGCCATTTTGATGTATCGGGTTTTTATCATACTGCATTGATCCTGGCTTGATTAAAATTAATACTGATGGCTGAATGTACGAGTTCAGACAAATTTCTCAAAATATCGAATAAATTTCAGTTCTTTGAAATACTAATTCTTCTGTCTGGTACATGTTATACTTATTTATAGATTAAACAATGAACTTATTATACATAATGAATAATGTTATATGTATGCGTGTATCTGAACATATTACAGGCAGCCTTACTTCCTATAAACATGATAAGTAATATCGGCACTTTGTTGGAATCACATTCCAGTGCTTTGTAATTCATCTTCGAGATATTTCTGTCAAATTAGAAATTTCCTGCACGATTGACGCAGCATTGTGAAGAATTTTTCATAAAAATGTTATAGTATTATCTTACAACAATAGTGCTTATAAATACTTGTACGAGTGCTTGCATTATCACACACGTAGATGTAACACACGCTTGTGACATACAGAATAGCAAAACAGATTTTGAGGCAATCTTTCCAGGAAGGGGAGAGAGGGGAAGAAATAAGAATATTGAATTATTTTTTACTGTTCTGTGGCATGGACTGAGAATGGGTTACCTGATCACCTGCACCCACGTCCGTCTCTTGTCTGTCCATATGGACACCATCCGCGATATTCGGTGATTGCTGTTCGATCGCCACCAAAAGGTTCAGTGTACGCCAATCAAATCCTGCCACGATATGCTTACGTTACACAGTCTTTACTCATCTCCTTGCATGATCTTTTTTTTGTCCGAAAGAAAATAATGAGCAGAATACAGATTATCCGATCGATTGAGGCATGGAAGCTCTAAGTCAAATATGTGTATACACAAAGAATTGTGTATACAAAAAGATCTTTATGTTTGTCTTAATATTATAGTATTATTATTATAATATTATTCAGTATAAAGAAACAAAAATTATAAATAATGTCTACAACTTGAATCTTTTGTGCGATGATTCGATCATGTTGTCGTAAGTTGGCTACTTATTCAGCTACAGAGCATGCATGTATTACATTATGCCCGTGTAACACATGCATGCTCTGTGGTTGAATAGTCAGCTCCTCATAAAATCCGCCTCATACGATTCTCCCTTATCGAATCGTTATGACAACACGATCGAATCATGGCACAAAAAATTCAAGTTGTAGACATTATTTTTTTGTTTCTTTATAATAAAATAATAATACATCAAGACAAATATAAAGATTCTTTGTGTATACATATATTTGACTTGAATCCTCCATGCCCCGATCGATCAGATAATCTGTATTCTGCTCATTATCTTTCGGACAAAAAAAAAGATCATGCAAAGAGATGAGTAAAGATTGGCTATTTATTCGGCCACAGAGAGATGAGAATGATCAAATTTTACGGTAATTTATTCGATAAATTAGTCAGTAATTTTTGGTTGGTAAAATGGTAATTTAAAAAAAAATAAAAAAAATAATTTGATGTAGGAGCATTTAGCTTTTAGTTACTAAATGTTTCATTTAACTCATATTTTTCATTTTGATATTACATATTGGTATACAGTATAATATATTGTATATCAATATATATGTAATATATGTAATATTAACCCTTCGTTGACATACCTGAACCACCCACAAAATTATTTTAACTCTGAAACTCTGAAATTTTCTTTTATTTTGTAGAACAAAAATATAATATTTATAAAAAAATTTTGTTTTTTCTGTTCCCAAAATAGCCTACATTCAATATACAAAATAAATACCTTTTATCCAAAACCAACTTACAAACTAATTTTTTTTTAAGTATATCTGAACAATTCTGTAAATTTTTAATATTAAATTTTTTAAAAGTTCTAATTTTTCAAAGATTTTATTCGTTTTTTTTTTCTATTCATTGAATCCAAGACTTGTTTTTCACAAAACTGTAATGAAATCTCAATCAAAAGTTATTTGAATGTATTCTACAGATCTTGAAATTGGATCATAATTTTTTTCATATTGATTGGATTTTTTAAATGAGAATGTCAGTTGTTTAAACATTGCTCTGGGTATGAGCCATCCAGTGTGTCAAAAAGCAATAAAAAAAAAAGGTTAATATGTAATATTATTCCTTTTAATTATTATATATTGACAACTATTATGTATGACAATTAAAAGACTAGGTACATTAGTCTAAACTATAAAAACTTCAAATAAATTTTTTTATCAAGATTCTGAAAAAATGTAACAATACAGTAATTTTAAATTATTTTGTATATATTTTAATCCTTTTATTTGTATTTTTATATTTTTTACTTTACAATTAAATTTATAAAACTTTTATTTATTTGCTTGTTATTTTAGCGGCTAGACTGTTACAGTTTTTATTAAAGTAAAAGCAAAGATATAATTATACATAAAAAATAAAATAATATTTCTATAATTGCACTACTGTCGAAATATCTAAATAGAAATATAAAATAATTTTAAGTAATTCAATAAAAAGCTAGATAATTACCAATAAATTACCATTTTACCGTAATTTTACCGTGATTGTTAAATTGAATTTGACGGTAATTTTACATCTCTAGCCACAGAGCATGCATGTGTTACATGAATATAATGTAAATTGAAATCTTTACACTCCCGAAACTTGTTTCGTCGGGAGTACAGATTTCAACTTTTCTCGCGCAAACATTGACATCCAACAAAGTGTCAAAAACAATCAGGAAAAGTAAGAGACGTGCATCACTAAAATTAAGGGCAGATAGAATGCAAATATCGCCTCGATTAGATGTACCTTTTGAAGAGTCATCGTAGCCGATGTGTTTTACTGTATCACGAACGATCTTCTGATAATCCACTACAGCCTTTGATGTAATCTCTCCGCATAATAATATCATCCCAGTTTTTGTTACGGTTTCTGTGATAAATAAAAATTTTGATTTTGTTGTACATTATATATTTAATGCAGAATAGTGACTATATTTAAAAGATTGAAAAATTGAATAAAAGATTAAGGCAACTACAATATATTTGGAAAAATTTTTTTCTCTTTCAAAAGTTAATTTTGATTAATTTTAATAATACATATTGCAAATGTAATATAGTTAGAAGTCAAAAGTTTCGACCTAAAACTAGTTCGGGGCCGAACAAACTAATTTATAAATAGATACATATTCAAGTGCTTGAAGAAATCAGCACTGTCTTGGCGAAACTTACCGCATGCTACTTTAGCGTCGGGATCTTGTTTCAGGTGTGCATCCAAAATGGCGTCACTTATTTGATCGCACATTTTATCTGAAAACATAAGATATATAAATCTACTAATTCAGATAAATTATTAAGTAAAAAACAATTAAATTGAGTTGTTCCATCTTCCGATAAATTTTAGCTGTTACTTTCTTATTCTCTTATGGTCTTACTCTTTTGTTTATTCAATAAGTAAATTACCTCATAATTTATCTAAAGATGGAACAAGTGGTCCTTAGAGAATTAGAATTTATATAAGAATTAAAATCTTATTAAAAAATTTTATTACACGAATCCAATAAACAACAGAAAAAAGTGAATTCAAATGAGTATTTTCTTTCATTTTTTATTTATTTATTCAAATATTAAATGTATTTACCGGACACACTAATCACAATGACAATAAAAGATGTATTGTTTGATTTGCATGGTTTGGACAAAAATAGATATATAATAGAAGTTCTTATTCTTCGCAACCTTAAAGTGACCCTATCCTTACATTGTTCCGTTCTATTCAAATGTAAAAAAAAAAAATTTATATGCAACATGTGAAGTGTACAGAATATAAGATTTACATAAAAAATATTATTAATAAAGAAATAATGATTAATTTTTCTTCTGTCTGTATTATAATATAAGACAAACGGTGAATCGCTAATCCAAGATTAGTTCACCTAAATTGCTCACATGACTCGTGAACTTTCTTTCTTTATCTTTGATATAATTAGAGTCATGATGTAGGAAAAAAAATAAGTCACGTTAATAATCTGCAAAGATAATTAGCAACAACAAAAAAATAAATTACCATTTTTCGAAATAATTAAGTTAAAAATAGTCGATATAATTAAAAGATATATGACTAAAAATAAAGAAATTACGATTACTTTAAAGTCTTAAAAAACTACAATATTTAAAATTAGAGTATAAACACATGCAGAAATGCAATTTTATTACAACTATTTTAGATTGGATATTACAAAGAAAGAAGTTTACATAAGCAATTGATAAATGCAACATAAATTATCATAGACATATTTTTTTTTGATAAAATTATTTTAGAAGAATTTTAATAAAGCAGATCTATAGAATACTACATTTTTGTTAATTTGACAGAATAAAATGAATTTTCTGGTGTCTTACGAGATTATTTTTTATCAAATTGAAAGATTTCGTCAACTATCCTTATGGTTAGTTACAGAAGTCATTTTGTTTGATTTTGACCTGTTTTTATACATAAAAATGAGATAGTTGGCCCGGAAATCAGGATACCAATAATCACCAAGTTCACGTATTAAAGATGTATTTTAATGCTTTCTGTTGATCGTAAGGCTTGCTAATATTTTTATTGTCGGTATTCCAAGGAAATATTTACAATGTTACATTAGGAAACTCATAAATATATGAATTCACTATTGATTAAATCATGAATATATACAGCAACCGAGCCTATGCGTGATTTCAATAAAATGCTTCATTGTGAGGTTAAAAGACATCTCGTGATTTTGGAGTATTGACAACTTGCAGGGAATAAATTGAGCTTCGAATTATAATTCGAGATCGCAGTTTTACGTATACCATCACAAATTATTGTTTCATACAAATTTCAGTTTTTTTTACATGACAAGCACTGGTTCACTGAAGCACGTAATCATTCGAGTAATCGCCATATCTGTTGATTACTAGATGGGCCCAAAAATATTCTTGTGAATCGAATAATGTATCCAAAATCTAAATAAAAAAATTAGATCCGTAATTGTTATTATCTAGACATTCTACGGACTAGTAATCGTCATAGGCATAGTCGAGTTAATAAATAGATAAAGCAAATAAAAGATGTCGATCATTGGTACATCTAGAACAGAGATCGGCTCTATTCGAATAAAAACTAATTTTACAATTCTTTTCTGTTGAAACAACTGTTAATATTTATTGAAAATTTATAATAATGATAGTTCTGAAAAAAAAAATATAAAAAAATTATATTACAAAATTATATTATAAAAATA
>NW_017259295.1:1065763-1086521 GCF_001594045.1 Atta colombica
ATGGTGATTTGTGAGACATACTATGACGATTATTGGGCATGCCGTTATGGCGGCATGGCGATAACTCATACATTTGCGCCTTCTAATTTTTATGAAGGATTTTGTCAACAACGGCAATAGAATTTTAGAGTGACGTTTTTATTCGTTTTATATCATCACAAAAAATTGACTTAAAATAACCTAAAATAATAATTACTTTTCAATCTAAAAAATATAAATTTGCAAAGTCAAATGGTTAACGTGACGACCAAAGTTTGGTTAACGTGACGATTACTGGGCCAACCTTAAAATTAAAATATAGATATCGCTAAAATCGTACGATATGGTTCGGCGATAACTATAATATTGAAAAACCGTTTAAAAACGAATGTTAAGTAAAAATAGAAAAAATAAGGAAAGAAAAAAGGAATGCTAACTAGACGACGATTCCCTAGATCTAAATCCCATGAGATCAATGATTAATTATTTAGAAAATTTCTATTGGAAGTACAGAAAAAGAGACATGTATTATTTTTGTTTTAAAATGACACATATATCATTATCAAGATATTAAACAATTTATTTTTATTACACAGGATATAATAAAAAGAAAATATTTCATGTGGATATAATTTCAGAAATAAATTCATGACACAAAAAATTCATATAAATATTTGTTTTATCTTTGATTTTCGAGTTATAAATACATTTCATTAATTCTCATTACAAATTTATACCTAAGTTACTTTTAGGTCTCGAATTCATTTATAAAATTATGCCTACCCTATTATATGTGTGTAAAATATTATGTTCTACATATAAATATATGCGTATAATATATGTGTATATGTGTGTGTCTAATAAATATACTGTACAATTATATGTATACAAGATATTTTTGCATATAAGATTTTATTTAATATATGAAATGATTTTTACTTTGTTCAACTTTGAGAAGTGATATCTGATAAATACTATGTAATCTAATGTAACATTATATTAAATTATTAACGATTGTTATCATAAAGATTAGGACATATTAGTATATCAGATTATTAGGTAAAAAATAAATATTGAATATTGTTCTCACGTTTTTATATATCGATAAAAATAGTGTTTGCGTTAATATGTGAAAAATATTTTACAATATGATCATATATTTTACAATATAATTAATATCGATTCAAACTTAAAATGATTAAACAATTCCTGTCTACATGTTGATTCCTGTCTACATTCTGATCTTGTATTTATTACAGATAAGTATTACAACAGTAACAAGCACAAATAAAATTATCATTATGGTTATTTATTAAGATCGAGTATCGCGATTTTAAGTGTCAGTCTCTCATGGGCTTTAAAGTCAGTTCTCGAACATTCTGGCTATGGAAAGTAAAAATAAAAAATAAAGAAACATAAACAATCATAGAGGGATCTGTTTCTATGTTGCTTAATCATTCGTTTCTCTAATTTTCTTTCTTTCTTTCTGCCGAAGGACAAAATACAATATCTACAATTGAGTTCCATCTTATGTTGATTATCTTATGTTACTATTTTTATACTTGGAATTTAAATAATCAATATATTAACGATATTAAATCGAAGAAAACATCAACAAATATTACAATATCCTTTTTGACTATAGTTTGTTTCTTTTTTTGGGATCAATTAACTTTTGGTATGGTCAACGTGATGTTGCAAATGCTTTGAAGCGTTTTTTAATTGTCAGTTTGTAAAATTCTTTCTTCTAATTGGTCCATCTAACGCTTCAAAGCATTTGTAGAGAGACTTTGATCACAGCCTTTGACTGATCAATCGTTAATATATTGATTGTCTAAATTCCAAGTACAAAAACGTCAACATAAGATATAATTCAATTGTATTTTGTCCTTGGACAGAAAGAAAGATGGAGAGAGAGAGAGAGAGAGAAAGAGACGAAGCTATGATTAAACAATATAGAAACAGACTCCTCTATGATTGTTTAAAAAATATGGAGCAAAGTATATTTCAATTGCAAGCTCGTTTTAAAAAGAGTTCTTTTAGACAGCAGAGTTATCTCATACACATCATTTCAGTAATTTACAGCAATGCACTGCAACATTCCATTAATATTGCAGTAACATTGCAAACGTTACTGTAAGTTTCTAGGATCTTGCATGTAACAACATTGTATTATGCTTTCTGCAATGGAGATGAAATGAATAATCATTTTTTGTAATAATTTTTTGAAGAACAATAAAAAATTCAACAGCAAGATTTAAATCTAATGTCTATTTTCTGTGCTTGAACTAGTGTACATTTTTGATATTTAAAGTGAGATATGTATATGTTTTATATTTGTCAAAAGCGAGAAAGAGAGTTTTAGTATAGTTTAATGCAGGAACAAAAGATAGATCACTAATAAAACAATTAAGATATAGCACTATAGCACACACAAACATTAAACAGTAAAATGTAAACGAATTGACCAATCAAGTAGATTGTAAGGCGATAACATAAGCTGTTAACAAATCCAAAATATTGATTCATTTACTTCTTAAATTTTGTGTGTATTATAACTTTATTCTATAATTGAATAAGAATAGTTGTAGTTGTAATGGATTTTCTACAATAAGTTGTTAGTAATAGATCAGAAGTTAGATGCTAATCGAAGTTATAAACGAATCTTATTCTTATACATGATGTCCAGTGAAATCTGGCTACTCAATTCAAGAATAATTCAAGAACATTCCAGATAAAAATCTTGGTTTGTCTAGGATTTATCCATCGATTAATTTTTATTATTAAATTAATTATTAAATTTTCAACATTTGCATAATATTATACGCTTTGTATTTTTCAAATTAGGACTCTATATAACGAATGAATTAAAACGCTAACAATATTATTTATTTTATAAATAATATTAACGGATGCAAAAAGTTCAGCTAGAACCGGCCTCGTGATTCGCGCCGATCGCACAGTGCGATCAGCGCGAGCACATGGTAGCGGCGATGTGCACAGCCAAGATCATCATGTCGGTTAGAATGAAAAATGCGGGAGCTTCCCGCCGAAATCTAGGAGAAGCGAGGAACTGAGTTTCATTCACTCGGGAATCATGCTTTCTTTTCCAGAACATTGCTATTTTCGATGATAAGCGTCACCGGAGGGTTAAGAGTTTATTAAAGAAGATGCGATTAGTGTTGATCGAGATTTGGGTCTGAGAGGAGAAAATGAAGAGGATAGGAGAAAGCGCGGCACGTTCCCTCCGGGAAGCGATCCTGTTCCATGGCGGCGTACACGGGACGATGGTAGTGCTGAGTTGCGTTCGAAATATCATCTCAGTGCACTCAGATGTCGTTTTATCCTTCAAATTCAGTGAACAACAAGGATAAAACGACATCTGGATGTATCCAGATGATGATTCTGAATGCAGCCCTACTGGTAGAGAGGGTGGGAAAGTTGCAAATACAAGGGGACGTAGAATGAGACAGAGAGAGAGAGAGAGAGAGAAAGACGGAGGAGAAAGATGGAGAAATCAGTTTTTTTTCCGACCGATACAAAATCACTCCGATAAGGTCCCTCTAGCAAAGTAAGATGGTCCTCGGATTACTCACCTGGGTGTCCCTCGCCAACAGACTCCGACGTGAACAGGAATGCGGTGTCCTGTTGCAGCTCAGGCGGCGCGTGGCCATTCGCGTAGCCGTTCATATGGTGTGCGGTCTCCGGCATCTTTCTACGTTTCGGTGTCGTCGCCGCCGTAATCGCCGCGTCGCCTTGAAGCTAGTATTCGTTACTCAGATTCGTTCTGGGTGTATCGCCCACACCGTTGAGTCTTTTTAACGTAAATGGCCGTCTGCACTGCGGGCGAACGTCTCTCCACGTGCCTTCTCCTTCTCGTTGTCGTCGTCGTCGTTACCTCTCTGCGTTTACGCGCGCTCTGCTCCGAGTTACTGTCCGCGTGGTCGGTGTAATACAATCGAGCAAGTCGCGTTTCTTGCAAGAGATATTATATATTATACTTACTTGTAGTTACTTTCGTCGAGAGGATACACGAGCGAGCGACAGCGTGCACGACTTGCACGAGAGGAAAGGTGGATCGAATCGTGAGAGAGCCCGAGCTCCACACAGGCACACGGCACACCGCGTAATGATCGTAATGATTGCCGATCGGGACCGCCGAAGCGAACCGAGCGAGCGAAGCGAACAGGCGAAGCGATTAGCGAAGCAACGCGCCGCGACGCGTAGCGGAAAGTCGAAGAGACTCTCTGCAGCCTATCGTCCTCTAATTATAACCTCGCTCCGCCTCGCTTACCTCGGTTTACCTCCGGCCGCCTGTCTGGATTGCGTTCCAAAATTCAACTCGAATATTATTTTATTCTTGTTGGTCATTAAATGTTGAATAAAGATAAAAGATACTCAGAGTTGACAGAGTCAAGTTTTGGAACGCACCTCTGTATGATTGATCGGTATGCAGTCACGTGAAGCTACCGTACGCTCGGCGCGAAATTTGAGTTGAACGGAGTCTCGTCGTGCGTGTTTCGACAATTATTATTCGCTCTCGTTTGCTCTCATCAACTTTACTCTTACAGAAAATGAAACACGCGTTTTACGGCGTCTACGATGAGATTTTAAGTGAAACTTAGGATCTATTCTTAACTTTTTATCCTTGTATTACTTTGCGCAGTTTTTTACTATACACAAAAATGATAATGTAACGATATCAGTTAGAGTCGTTAAGAATTATAGAATAGAATTCTCAGAGGCAGAGTTTGAGGAGATTTCAAACGATTGGGGATTTCAATTGTAAAATTGGATAATAGTATTGAAAATTGTTTCTCTCTCGAGAGGAACAATTTCTAAAAATGTTAAATTTTTTTCTCTTTTTTAAAAAGATACAATTCTTTGATAAGTTTTGGCGGAGACTAATACGCAATTTCAGCGAGATGAATTTATTTATATACAAGTTCATTATAATTTTACATTTTTGCACACATATATATACATATATATATCAAATCGTTTATTTATTATTAAAATATGTACAAGTATTTTATGATTAAATAAAATATAAAAAATATAAAATATTTTTAAGAAATAAAAACTTCGCATAATCTACACGCCAATTCCCAATTACCTATCCATCATTTGTTTACTTTATTTGAATTTATTATCTTGGAAATTTATTTATCACTTATTATCGAATTTATTTATCACTTATTAAAATATATTTTAACAATGATTATATCAATATTTAGTAAATATACAAAGATATGAATAAACGAGCGAAAATTTATTAAATGTATTATTATTAAGTTATGTAACTTTATCATCAATATTACATTATTGTAGTCTTTTGTATATATATATATATATAAAATATTTTATTTATTGCCAAATATTTCGACAAAAAATATTTACCCCGGTAAAAAAATGCATGAATATGTAGAGGAAAATTCTCTATTATAGGCGCCTAATATTAGATAGCGGCGTTTCTGCTAAACTAATTAATAAAAACGCTATCAATTTGTTCCACCATTCATTGCTTTTGGATTGAAAATTATTTAATGGAAAATTCATTATTAGATCGTGTCTGTAGTCGTTATAAAAAAAGATTTTAGAATTTTGGATGTCTTTAAGTTTCATTGAGATGAGCCTTTAAATCTTGTTTATTATTTAATAAAAAAAATAAATATTTGGCAATAAATTCTTCATGTAGTGATAAAGTAAAGTAATAATAGAAAAATACGGAATAAATTGAATTGCTTAATTACAAAAGTTAGATTTGATGATTATAAAAGGCGTGAAAATCGTAATATGAAATATTTAAGATATTTCTAATGAAATACTCTATTTCCATTCCTGTGTCATAGTGAAAATCATTGCTAAATTGTATGAATGTTATTGTATAATAATAAAATTCATTATTTTTTTGCTTGCGACTGTTGTTATACGTAAAGAGAATATCAGAAATGCATTAACAAACATTTTAATGTAAATATTTATTAACCGCTGTGATTATTTGCATTGAAAACTCTATCTAATATTTTGAGCACATTTTTAAACAATTATTTGTTTTTCTCATTGATTTTTTATAATCGCGAATAAATTTATTTCTAGTTATGTTTTGATTTAATTTAGTTTTCACAATTTCAATTACCGAAAGATTATTAGAATAGAAGATTATTATTGCAATTTTTTTCAACTTATAAATGAAGTATTGAGACTTTTAAATATAATCCCCTAACTTTCGAGTGTGCGAAATTTAAACTTTATTAAACGAGAATATAATATGTATCTAATCTAAACTTGAAGGACACTATGATAAGTTTATTTATCATTTATTTTGATATACTATAATGTTCCTGCTGATTTATCAATATGACACTATGATCTTTACGACGAATAATCATTTTTAGGATTTGCCCCGTCATATTTTACATTCGGAAACGTTATCGAAGTTTTTAACATTGCATCATGTACGGAGTGATCTCGAAAATTAAAAAATAAAAAGTAATCATCTGTATCTGCATAATCCTCATGTTTAACATAAATTGTAAAACTTTGTTCTTAATGCTCGAATCAGTTACTCCGAGATATCGGAATAATTTTTAGCATTGTGAACACAAAGCTGAAATGTTTCGAATTCAGAATTTTATTTTTACAACCAGATATATCACAAAATAAGATAAAAAAAACATTTGTTTTTGTAATCATAATTAAGTAATTATAATGATATCATAGGACGTTATCATGATGTCATTTGACACTTAAAAATGAACTTGTAAATGATAAATAAAATCGTGATGATATCCTTTTATTATAATAATTTCTACTTGGAGGAATTCTTGATATGACAATGATATATAAATAACTTTTTTAAATTAAAAAATTTTCATCAAAAGTATATCGAAAGATATTATTATTACTTTAAAAAGATTTTTATTTTAAAATAACTTCTACCTGATATCATTTTGATCTTATTACGATTTTGTGTTTTACCTAGCGGACATTATTATTGCTGTAATATATAATATATAATAAATAGAAATTAACAATTCGGCCTAGATACTTACTGATAATACTGGTCAAGTGTTTATTATGTGATTATAAATTGCTTTGAGTCCCAACTCGAGAAATGTTGAATTCCGCGTCTTTTGTAGCGCCGTCGCGTTTTTTTGACACAGCCAGAAATCTAATTCGCACGGGATATAAGAAGAATAAAGTTTGCCACAAAGTTGCAATACTCGAGCACAATATTCAGAAGAGACGAACGTTATCGTCACTCGACAGAATTATACTATGCGAGAGTGCAAACTGGTTAGACTTTTATATATCGCTTAGCGAATTGAAAAACTCTTGGAGTGGGATCGATAAACTCGTAACTGTATTAGAATACTCGAATGACATCAGTTTGCAGCAAATTGCACAAGTGTTTATGGTCTTATTTGTTTTCTTAGAGCGATGGAAATATAATTTAAAATCTGTATAGTGCTGCTATTCTATAACTTTTAATGACAATGTTGACATTATCGTTGCAGATATTATAATATGTGGTAAAAAAGTTGCGTAACGATAATATAACAATATTAAAGCTATTGTTAAGAGTTATAAGGGATCTCATCTTTTTGCAATATAAAGCTGGATGTAGAATTATAAATGAATAGAAGCTGAATTTATCTAAATTTATTTATGTAATTAAAATTATTCAGAATTGCTCAAAATTTGTGATAAGATTGTTGTTAGTAAAGAGCTATAAAATAAAACAGTTTTTAACCAAAAGCAATCTTGAACGCAACAATTTAGGAAACTAAATAACTTTAAACTAAATTGGATGAAACTAAAAAGATCTGAAGCGATTATTTTTAAAATTCGTAACTTATGAAATTGTTAAATTTCGAATTTGGAAGTTTCGAATTAGAAATATATATGGGTTGCTTACAGATACTTACAAGTAAGAATTTATGAAGTATCTGTAGGTATCAACAATCTTTGTAAAAATGTAATAATTCAAAAAATAAATTATTGTCAATGGACATTGTGAAAAAATTTCAATTATAATAAAAATAAATTCTGTACTTGTGGAAGTAACCTTCCTCAAACGTGAGAACTTTAGAACCAGCAATTAAAAAATGTGCAAGCAAATGAGATATTTAAATTTCCAATTATTTTCTTGTAATAAAATTATATATACATATACTTTGTTATTGATTATTTTTGCTTATGGTAAAGCTTGTGTACTTCTTTTTGACTTGTGGAAAAACGTAATATGCAATATACGACTAACATGTTGTAATCACAATCAAAGTTGTCCATCATTTGAGTCAAGCGTTAATGATGTTAAAGTTGCTGATCATTTTATATGACGTATATGTTACTCGTAAGTGACGAGTTGTGAATCATGTTAATGAACGTGAAACGATTGTGTGATGACTAGCACTTAAGTTTAAATGCGATAATAATTATCATCTAATATCTTTGATATTTATTATAAATAGAACTGATCTTTTAGCCATTCAAACAACACTCATTAATTATAAAGATAATTAATTAGTAAATAAATGTAGTAAATGCAGTAAATGTAAATAATTAGCCCAGCAAATAAAAATGGATTAAAATGGATTGAAATTTTTTTTTATCCGAATGCGTATTTTAAATAACGAATATTTTTTTTGGGTTTAATTGGATTCAATTGGATTCAATTAGATTTAATTGGATGCAATTGGATTGAAAAACTGCATTTCCTATTCAAAATTTTGAATTAAACAGTATTCATAATGCACAAAAAACTAAGAAAGTAACCAGAGCTTTATAAAAGTCACTCAGACGTAAGTAGTAAGAAAATCGTAACATTGGATTTGCCATATTGGCCTTACATAGTGGAAGGATTATATGAGTTCGCTCCCTAAAATTAGCGCTCTTTGTGTTTTTCTGCTTTTATGCAAGGCCTATGAAACGCGAAACATGGAGCGGTATTCATAGTCCGTTTTTATTTTAAAATCGTCTTAAATGTAATGTCTTAAGATATTAATACAGTCCTCGGATTAACTTATGATATCTTAAGATTGATTTAAGACAGACTTAAATGTAAGAATCGACTATGAATATCAATCTGTTTCGCGTCATGAAGTTACTGAATCTTTTCTCGCGTTGGACTGCGCACTTAGAGACGATGCGGAGTAAAAGTAGGCGTGGTTTGGCCAAATTGAGCACACCATGTAATCCTTCCACCATGCTTACGATCTCTACTATGATTTGCTAATTTGCTTATTGCTTACGTATTATTGGATGCATTCCGTTTCACATATGATGTGCATTTATCCTTGTTTAATATTCGGTGAAAAACAAGGATAAATGATTCATCATGCGCATCATGCATGAAACGGAATGCAGCCTCTTAAGAGGCTATTTCACACAAATTTGCATAACCATATGCATAAAGAAAATTACCCAATCACATTTCTATTATAAAGACAAACATAAAATATGATTGAATGATTTTCTTTATGTATATGTTTATGCGATTATGCAAGTTCGTATGGAATGACCTTAAGCGGGAAGCACAGACTCTTAGGCCGGGTTCATCACCTTGATGGAAAAACGGAAAGCGGAAAAGCGGAAGCCAATCGGAACTCGCAGTAGTAGGCGGTTTTCATTTCGTTTGTCTGCTTCTGTCTTTTTGCCTGTCTATGTATTATAACGCAAGCATAAGAACTCTCTGTACTGCAGATTTTTAATTGCTTTTGATAACAGGCACGAATATATAGGTTTTTTAAATATCTTTCCACATTTAGTTAATCAAGTTATAGATTACAGAACGCAGCCTGTATTTACAATATGTCTGAGAGGAAAAAGTGTTCAAAGCTATCCCCTTCTCCCTAAGGAGATAATAAATTCAACAAAGAGAATAATTTTTAAGTAATATAACAAAGATTTAATGGAAAATAAAATGAGGATCCTATGCATTTTATTTTTAACCGATGGCGTCAAATGTTATGAAAAATATAACACATATGTTCTCTGTTTATCGGTTCTGCTTTGTAAATAACTCTTTAATCTCATAAAAAGATTAATAGTAAGCAGTAATTTTGTAACAACACATTGCACATGCAGTGTTGTAATAATATTGCACTTAATATCGAAGATCGTCTTTACCGAAGATTATTTTAACGCAAAACAATTTCTGAAGAAGGGGGATGATCAATATGACGAAATTTTTGATTTTGTTTATCGCAATTAATGTAAACTGACGATCAGAGTTTAATTCGTCTACAGTGATTTAGTTAACTGGTGTCATGATGTCGCATGAGACGTTTTTGATTTTAAATAATTTTTTTTTATCTAAATGAAATATGTTATTCTAAAATTATTTTAATGAAACGTATTATAAACATTGATAATGAAACTGGATCTAGTGGAAGAAAGTCAGTGAATTAGTGATAATATTTTTAGTGTTATAAAGTGTTTTTGTAATAAATTTCAAGCTTAGCTTTTAACTTAAAAGGAAGTTCTTTTGCGAAGAAAAAAGATTTCTTAAATATTTAATAAAAAAAAATTTCAGAAAAAATTTCTCAGACGTTTACCAAACACATATTACAAATTTTTTTCGCATTATTCTTACATATATTTATAATTATTTGTAAACTTTAAAAGCTATTTACTAATACATATACAGGATGTTTGGAAAGTAATGATATCTGCATAAGGACAGAAAGGACTAAACTGAGAAGAAAAATCCTCTAACATTTTACGATTTTAGCAATAGTTAATAAGATATTAATTGCTAAAAAAAATTATCAAAAATTGATCTTCAATAATTTTTTACTTAAATATCAACTTTACAACTGCTTAAAAACTAACTGTTTTAACACTACTTTAAAACTGCCAGAAATAAAAATAATTTATTTTCTTCTCATAGAATTCTAAGTATTTTTTCAGAATTTTTTATCAACTTTTTAAGACTGATTTTTTTATTTTCATCAGGACATGAGATTTCAACATGAGAAAATACTATTAAAAAATTTAGAAAAAATTCTCAGAACTTTATGAGAAGAAAATAAACAATTTTTGTCTCTTACAGTTTTTCTGTAAAGTTGATACTATGTGAGTAAAAAATTATTGAAGACCAGTTTTCGGCAATTTTTAACAATTAATATCTTATTAATTATTGCTCCCCCCCCCACACACACACACACACACACACACACACGCCATTATATTGTAGCAAAATATAATTAAAACAAGATATAATTAATATTAATATCGAACGAAATATATTTATGATATATACAAAAAAAAATTTCTTCAGCGTGACTATATGTCAGCAGTTTAATATTTAAAACCAAGTGTGCAATATAATCTGCATTAGTAACAGAGTACTGATAACTAAAGTGCTGACTAGTTTGAAAGTTATACGTCTGGATATAGTAGATAGAATCTTGAGATAGAATCTCATTAATTCTTTAGTGCAAAGACTCTAAATGAAATTTAAGATGGGAGTGTAATTCTCTCGATTCAATCGAAAGTAATCCAATTATGTAAAATAAAACGAAAAAATAAACTATATTTTTTTCTACGAAATTCTTGTTTTTAAGAAAATTAAATTTGAAAATTTTGTGTTTAATGTATGTCTAAAATTATTTGATTAATGTGTCTACTATTTATTATTCGTTTTTGATTTATGCTATTCTTTGATTAATTATAAATATTAACAGAATTAAATTCCAAATATCAATGCGAATAATCTGATATTCTTTTAATACATAAAACATTATAAACAAATATTTTCTTTGCTACAATTTTTCTGTTGTAACTATCGATACAGTGTAATTTATTGTGATAAATTGCATTAAATATAGAATAACCGCTAAATATTTCATCCGTAAATAAACCGAACTAAACTGAGTCGAAAAGTCCTCTACTTTATTTTTCGATTTAAACAGTGAGCAAAAAATTCCGATTGCGATGTATATTCTTAAAGCAATTAATTCTACAAACATTTTGAAACCAAAATGAGCTCAGCAATTAATTGCTTTAAGGTACTTTATTCTTGTACGAGCCAGCACATTTTTAATCGAATTTTTTGACTTAAACAGTGAGCAAAAAAGTTAGGAATAGATCAAAAAATTAGCAAAAAAATAGCCCTTTAAGAATATGTACTTGATTTTTCATTTGCTATATTTTTCTTTTGTGGCTGTGCTAACTTTAATCTTAAGCTAGCACAGCCGTGGGTTTTAGCGAACTCTGGAGCTCTGCTCTCGGGAGCAAAAAAATCGGGAAAGTTTCCGAAATAATTAAGATAAATATGTAAAAAATAATTCTTTTGCAATAAAGTAAAATCTTGATTTTCTAATAAACCGATTATTCGAAACCTTATCTTAATTAAATTATTTTTATCTAAAACATTTTTTAACAGAATAAAATTATTATTATTATTATTATCCGAATTTTTCAATAAATCTAGTTTACATTAGAAAAAATTAAAATTTTTTAATTAAAATTTTGATTAGAAATAATGAATGTATTATTGATTATATTTTATAAAATACATCTTCTATAAAATACATTTAAAAAATTTTATCTTTTTTGTATACTTTTTAGTTATGTTACATAAGATTTATATAAATAGAGAATTTTCCAAAACTAATAAATTTTTCACATCTGATCAAGTTATACAGGATGTTTGATAATTCTGCTGACAACGCCCATAGACAGGTAGAATGAACTAAACTGACTCAAAAAGTTCTATACCATTTTTCTATTTTCGCAATAGTTAACAAGATATTAATTATTAAAAATTGTCGAATATTATTCTTCAATAATTTTTTTCTTAAATACTATCAACTTTATAGAAAAATTACAAGAGACAAAAATTGTTTATTTTCTTCTGATAGAACTCTAAGAAATTTTTTAGAATTTTTTATCAACTTTTTAGTACTCCATTTTCTTATGGGTTTTAAATTATTTTTAAAACTATTTTTACTAATATGAGAAAATATAGTAATAAAAATAAATTATTAAAAAATTCTGAAAAAATACTAAAAAAAATTCTCAAAATTTTATGAAAAGAAAATAAACAATTTTTGTCTCTTGTTGTTTTCCTGTAAAGTTGTAATATTTGAGTAAAAAATAATTAATAACCAAGATTCAGCTGAAGATTGCAGCTGAAAAATTAACAATTATATATTTTTGTACCAGATTTATGCCAGAATCAATTCATTAATGAAGTTGATGTAGTCCTATTTTCAATGATTTAGGGGAAGCCCGGGCAGCGCAGACATGTTATGGTTGAGAAGAAAAAAATGATACAATTGAGATTAGAAATCATTTTTATTTTCATAAATCTCTTAAAGGACTTAACTTTGAAGTAAAATAAAAAAACATTTTTTAATTTGAACATTAATATGTCGTTTTAATTAAAACTTAAAAAAAGAGAAACCATCCGCTTTGCCTGATCCCTTTGAGCAAAGCGAATGGATAACTTGAGCAATTCAAATGAAAAATTAAAAAAAATTAGAATCAGTCTTGGCAATCATCACAAAAGTAGCTACCAAATCCTCTATATGTAGTGTAGCCTTCATAGGCCCATTTGATTGCACTGGATCTGTCATAAAATCATCATACTGCATTGTGGCAAAAAATAAACTGATATGT
Source organism: Atta colombica (assembly GCF_001594045.1). Classification (NCBI taxonomy): domain Eukaryota; kingdom Metazoa; phylum Arthropoda; class Insecta; order Hymenoptera; family Formicidae; genus Atta; species Atta colombica. The sequence goes on from NW_017259295.1 coordinate 1,079,375, forward strand.
AAACATTTTATTTACATTTTATTTACATTTCATTAATGAAGTTTTAGATATAATCTTATTTTAAATGATTTAGGGGTCGTTTTGTACTTTCATAGCGTCACTGGTTGATTGTTCCTTCAACTACTAGAGACTCAGCGCAATTTCAGATAGATAAGCGAAAAGGTATTCTCTTTACCCAGGGTGTCCATTTTGCCCGGGCTTCTATTTGTTAAGTGACTAGTCTTAGAGTTGTTTTGGGGATAAGGGATCTCAAAAATCAAAAGAGCATTGATTTAAAAGTTCATAAAGAATTTCTAATTCTGAGTTTGGATTTCCTGTTGTTAATTTTAAGACTAGGGAGATTGTGTGACATCCACTCAGCCTCCCTACCTTTAAATTAAGATTCCTCTTAATCGGGACGAGCTTAAAATATTTTTTTTGCGGGATTTGGAAGCTCCTAATTCTGAGCTATGCATTTTTTTATTTCGGCATGATGAGAGAAGGAGGGGAGAGGGCAGCTGAACAAGAACTTTTTTTACAAGAAAATGTTAAATATTAATATTAAATTTTTAATTATTTAATTAATATTAAAGTTAAATATTTAAATGCGAAAAAGTTGTTTTTTTCATCAAACATTTAAAAATGTATAAGAAAGATCTTGTTGAATTAGTAATTTTGTTAAAATGTTCTTGTTGAACATGTAATTTTTATCAGACTGTATTTGACATTAATTTTCTAATATTTTTTAAATAAAATTACGTTAAACTCTGCTGATAAAAAATTTGTTTGCAATTTAGAATAAATTCATATTTTTCAATGAACTATACTCTGATAAACGATATGCATGATAATGCCATTTGTTGCAATACATAATTCATGGAAAGTTGTTTGTTTGAATTACAAAAAACATGCAAGATCAATGATAAGCTTGATGAGCTTCCTGTTTCTCATTGAATATCGCATTTTACTATGCAACTCATGATTCATGAATAGGAGCACAATGAATTCTATTGGTAGATACATATATATGTTTTAATGATTATGTTATCTTTACTACTTTGCATTCATTATTCTATATTCGATTTGAATTATACATATATTCGATTTTTTAATGAACGTAATCAAGAAGTAAAGATATTTTACACTGATATTTTATTGCGTACTATTTATTATTGCGTCATTTAATCTTATAGTTTCTTTCTGAATGGTTTATTGACATACAATTTCAAAATATCCCGTTGTAATCAAAATTTATTATTGTACTGTAAAAAATTGCCTTAAAATTCAGAAAAAAAAACTGAAATGTTTTTTACAGTTATATTATCTGAATTTTCGGAATTTTCGTTATATTATCAGAATATTGTCTGAATTTTTAGCTAAATTTCTTTGAATTTTTAGTTTGAATATTCAAACCTTGCTGAATTTCTAATCAGTCGTTTGAACATTTCTAATTTTTAAGAATTACTAGTTATGGACTCTCGAAATTAAAATAATGTAGGAAATGAAAGTGGTATTTCAGTAGTTCGATATTTAATTAAACACAATTATTGATTATATGTATATATAAATTGTTTAACTTGCTGTACACTCGAACGTTTTGACCATCTCTTAGGGTCATCCTCAGCGAGATTAACGAAGAAAAAATAAGGTTTCCACTCTTTTGCGTATCAGACGAGTCCATATTCAGCTGCGTATTTCCAATAGTTTCCATGATCCAAAACCGATGATAATTACAATGAAAAAACAGATGCCTATGAGGTGTTAAGAATTAGTATTTTAAATGTTATCAGTTGAAATTACGAAGACTTACTTGAAGAACAGGAGCGTGAAATTACAATATTTATTGGGTTGTCCGACTAAAATTAAAATTTTAGTATACATTTATTAAATTAAAATTTTCTACGTTTCAATTTTCTTTCAACATTGGCACGAACTTTCTGGACAACTCAATATTACAAAATTAAACAAGTTTCTATGTTAATTTTACAGAATTTTTACGAAATACAATTGTAACTGTGTATCAGCGTCAGAATCATTATAATTTAAAAATCATTTGCGAGAATACGAAGATGAAACATTAATAAATAAATACCTCTATTATATACATATATGTAAAAACAAAATATTACTAGGAGCTGTATAAAGTTATTAACGCATGAGATTTAAAATTTATTCAGAATGTCCACATAATTGAGACATTGAGTCTGATTGTAAATTTCTGTTTTTTTGCAGTTTGATAAATAATATTTCGGATGTTAAATGTTTATTTAAATATTTTTCGATATCTAGGATTTTTACAATCGTCCAATCAAATTCGTGATCGTGATGCAATCTATGATTTTACTGATTGGGCAGTGATATTTCTATGTGATTTCTATGTTCTTTTAAGTTTTAAGTTTTCTATCCGTCTTACGTAGCTTGCATCGCAATCATTACATGCGAGATTTGGTACACTACATTTTTCAATTGGAAGCACATCTTTATGTACTTTAATAAATTTTCATTTTGTTGAGACTATATAAAGCTAACTTAATATTTAAATTTTTCCGATATGTTCTGAACATCGAATTGTCTGGAATCGTAATCCAAGGAATATTTTCCGTATTGTCAGTATTTTTGTCATTATTTTGTCATTATTTTTAAAGTTTGTTTGTAACAAAGAGATTTTAATCGTGCATTTTTTATATTATCAAAAATGAAGTCTAATGGATAGTCATTTTTAAATAGTGTTTCAATGATAAAAACAATATTCTTTTTGTGAAATTTTGAATGTGACAAAAGGAAGACTATCAATCATTTCAATGATAATATATATATAATAGAGATATTTATTTATTAATTTTTCATTTTCGTATTTTCGCAAATAATTTTTAAATCATAATGACTCTGATGCTGATACAGATCACAGTTACAATTGTATCTCGTAAAAATTTTGTAAAATTGACATGAAAACTTGCTTAATTTTAATTTTTTAATAAAATTGTAATTTCACGCTCTTGTTCTTCAGCTGAAGTAATTTCAGCTGATAACATTTAAAATACTAATTCTTAGTACCTCAAGCATCTGTTTTTCCATTGTAATCATCACCGGTTTTGGATCATGAAACTTTTGGAAATATGTAACTGAGTAGGGACTCTGATACAAAGGAGGGTGGAAACTTTATTTTTTTTCTTCGTTGATCTCTCTGAGAATAACCCGAAAAGGTCGAAACGTTCGAGTATGCAGCAGATCAAACAGTTTATACATATAATTGTGCATTAATTACCGTACCGAACTCTCATTTGCCTAATTTCTTATCTATTCTATTCTTACATTATTTCTAATTTTGGTGTTTTAATATTTACTTTTATCCGCTAGAAATTCAAACAACTGATTAGAAATTCAGACAACTATATTATCTGTCATCAAAATATTATTATCTGAATATTCAGGCATTCAGATTAAAAATATTCATACAACTGTAGCTAGAAATTCAGACAAATATAAATATAGAAAAATTGACAATTATGACTAAATATGCAGATAATATTTTGATCGACAATGTGACTAAAACCTTAGCTTCTGTCTGAATTTTAAGGTAATATAGTGTATTTTAAGATTTTATACTGATATACATGTATTTTAAGATTTTATACTGATATACATGTGTATTAAGTTTTTTCATATTTCTTAATAATTAATTCTTTATGATCAGCGGGACGTATGTATCCCATTGAGAATTTCTCTTAAATGTTCTTACAGATCGCGGACTAAGTGTGCACTGTAGAAATGTTTTTAAATTTCATTAACTTTTAAGTTACACAATTTGAACTTAATTTTATAACATTACATTAACTTTAATTATTTTTAACTAAAAAGTATATTTGTGTACATAAAATTTAATGTAATTTTCATAAAAATTATATTAAATTTCAATATTTCATAAAATTTTATTAAAAGTACATTAAGTTTCATAAATTTAATGTTCATTAAATTTAATGTACATTTTCATTATATTTACAATAACTGCTTATTTAATTTATCATTCATTACTTTTAATTTCATTCATATCTATGAGCTTCATTTACATATAAAGGAAGCTCGTAGTTACATTTCTAACAGTTACAGTATACTTACATATGACTAAGGGGATTCTAAAGACGATTAGTCGTTAATAAAACTTATACACAGATGTATGTATCATAATATATCATTACATACTATTACATGATAGTAATATGATGTAGTAACTACATCAATATCTCACGCATACACACACACACATAAATCTATATAATTGTATAACGATGTTTTAACCAGATTAATTACATCTAATTCTAAGAATTGCACGTTGTTTCTTCGTGCAAAGTACTATTCTGTGGACTACTGTTTCATCAGTACAGATTGTACAGCTTTTTTATAAGAAGCAAATGTTGACAGCAAACGAAAATGGATTAAAATGGATTAAAATTTTTTTAATGCGTATTTTAAATCAAAATAAATTGAATGGATTGAAGTGAATCCGAGCTGACACTAGTTTAATATTCAGAAAAAAAAAAACATTCATATTTAGGGTTACAAATTTTATTCCTAAAACATTTATATAATAATTATATCTGAAATTAACTACTTCAAATTGGTATTAAAAAACGCACCTTAGTGAGATTCGAATCTGGGCTATGAATCTTCTATGTTACTTCTTGCTACACCACTTCTTCAATTGATAAATGTATTATTCATTTTCTACTTCAATTACAATCAGCTAAACTAGTAACGGAATTATATATAGATATAATAAAAATATTATTTAACAGATATAACAAAATATAAACAATTTACATTACTATGAGACAACATTTGGTAAGCGTCGGATAATCTAATCTCGCTTGGCCGTTGTTGCGCGCCGTGATTAGTCTAATATTCGGGCTGTGTTCGACTTTGTTTGCGAATGTTCACATCAATCATTCGTTTTACTTCAAAGAGAAACGAAAAAACATAGCTTAATTATTTTTACGTTACAATTATTTTTACAATTATTTTTACTTTTTTGAACTTAGTTGGATTAAAACGAAAAATGTTCTATTTGTAATTTTGAATGATTTAAGTAACATTTATGATTCATTTTTAAATAAAAACTTTTTTATTTCAATTAGATTGAAAAATTGCATTTTCAGAATATTCAGAATATTGAGCAGTATTCACGTTGAGCAGTATTCAGAATTGCTAATATTATTTTTGAATTGAACTCTGAATTAAAAAAATTGTCCTTCCTATTCACAATTCTGAATTGAGTAGTATTCACAAAGCATAGAAAATGCTAATATTATATTTAGGTTGAAAGGCATAGAGATATGCTCTATGTATTTCCTATAAATGAATAAAAATGCATTCAGAATTGAAAAGAATTCATTTTAACATTCATGAATCCGTATTTCTGAAAATCTGAATCCATTTAAATCTATTTCAATCCATTCTCGTTTGCTGGACAGCTCTAGTGTGCTATATTACAGATACATACACAGCTATTTTACGATTGCAGCCTTGCAGATAGGTGGCATACTAATACTAGCGACAAAAAAAAACATGGGGACAAAATCTTATATCTAAAAGATTTATGGCGCAAACAATCATTGAAGAGAATTCAAAAACACTAGAAATTAAGTTGGAACAAAACCATAATATAATTATACGCAGCGTCAAATAACAATATATTGAGATAGTAAAATATTAGGTATGGGAAAAAGTTCGTGAAAATAAATTAAAAAAAAAATAAATTTTTTTAATGCCATCTAACGGGAAAAACGTCACGATCTTTTTCCCACACTTAATAATAGAAGCCATACCGAAAATAGCATAGGATATATCAATTTTATACTTTTATTATACGCTAGACTATTATATATCTATCTTGCACTTCTGGGGATGTCTCTGTTCTATCTCATCTGTGTTGACATCTGTACTTATGATCTGAATAAAAACAGTGATGAAAGGGTTCATGACATGTTTTATTGCTTTTTATTGCAGGCTACACAATGATTACGGACGAGTTTTTTAATTCATCGATTGATCAATTTTTATAGTATATAAATATATATATATTTTTAAGTTTCCTTCTCTTTGTATATCATCAGAAGAAGACGAGTTATTCGGCGCCCAAAACGAAACACTTTTCTGCAGAAACATTTTTATTGTATTGTAATGCATACAAAGAAAAATAATAATAACATAAAATTTTTATAAGCATAAATCTTTATTGTACCTTCACATTGATAGTTGTTCTTCGTTTTCTTTCAATTCATAAGCATTTTTATTGAATTATCACTTGCATTAGCTGCTTCAACTGCTTGCATATTCAATTTATTTAATTCTTTGCCTTTCTTGTAAATAAGCATGATCTGAAGAAATAAAATAGAATGAAAATTTTTGTATAATTTAAGAAAAATATAAGTAAATTGCGCTTGTATAAGCTTCCACAGTTATTATATATAAATAATGTACAGGAAAATCCATAGATATTCAAATTGTATTGAAAATACAGACATATATTGATCTCTAATAAGGTTAACAAAAACTATCGGAAGTCTAATTAGAGTCAAAATAAAAATTGTATTTATAAATTTGATATAACGAATAAAAAAAATTCGATTTAACAATTAATTTTTATTTAGAAAACATACTTGATAAGAATTCTATAATAGGAGAATTCTATAATTCTGTAAAATTATTTTTTAGTATAATAGAAATAACAATAATAATGTGAAAACGTTAAAAATAATTAAAAGGATAATTTTCACACTATTTATTTTAGAAAAAAACAAATTTGAAGAAATGTAAAAAGTTACTTATGTATAATTATAATAAAATTATGCATAATTGTGTATGAAAAATTTGTTTTAACAATTTTCCAAACTTGTTTTTTTCTAAAACGAATAATGCAAAAATTATCCCTTTAATTATTTTTTATGTTTTCACATTACTATTTCATTTGTTATTTCTATTCCACTAAAAAGTAATTTTACAAAAGAAAGAGGGATGTTTGAATATGATATGGACATGTATATATGATTATGTGTATGAATATTTATGTATGTTTATATATATTTATACATATTAATGTATGATAAATTTTTTACCGGGTATTGAAGCAACATGAACAAACCTCGTATAAATAAATAAATAAATAAATAAA
>NW_017259295.1:1090168-1104374 GCF_001594045.1 Atta colombica
TTTAGATTTATTTATTTATTTATTTTTATTTATTTTATTTAGATTTATTTTTAAAATTTATTTTTTATTTTTTTAGATTTCTTTTTTATTTTTGTTCTTTGATTAATTCGTGATATCTTAAGATTATACTTAAGTCTTGAAAATAAGAATACCGACTATTATCTACATTAGCCGATTTTTAGTTTGATATCCTTTACTTCATTATTCCGCGGGCATCTAAATATTGATTGGCATTGATTTTGACTGCACATGTGATAGTGAGTAAGAGAATGGAGCAGGGAAAACGACTGAAAACCTAATAATCACTTTAGAAAATTTAGTGGGACCTCTAAAATATACATACACGAAAATATACATATACGATAATACATACAGGCTGAATTCTTTCACAGAACTTTATTTTTGTATATGAATAAAGAAGGAAGAAGATTTATCATTATATTATGGCAGCTAAAAAAAATAATTAAACAAATAGAACTTATATATAAGATAATAAGGTTCTATAATATAATATAAAAAACCCAAAGAAGATTCTATAAGATATTAACACAAAAAAGATAAATAGTTCTTTAAGATATTAAGATAATAAGATAATAAGATAAGATAATAAAATATTCACGAAAAATATTTAAAAATAAATAATAGTATAATGGCTCAATAATTTAAAAACAAGTTAAAGGCAAAAAGGCAAGCCAAAAATTTTTTGATCTATAAAAATTGATAGATAAGGAAAAACTATATAATTGTTGATATCAATAAAATTAAGAAGCTCTTTATCTTATTAGTTTTTATTTTTCTGACGAATTCTAATATATGTATTTTATGTGCATTACTGTTCCGTTCAACTAACAAGATGAAGATCTTTCTTAATTTTATTGATACCAACAATTATATAGTTTTTCAATGCCAAGTACATGTTTAATCTTCGATCGACTTTATGTTATGTTTTTTACCGTTTAGACATACTACCTTGATCAAAAAGTTCCCAGAATTCATTCAAAATACAAGTTTTATTCATCAAAAGTGATATTGTCCCCTTTAAAATACTCCCCATCGACTGCAACGCACTTATGCCAGCGCTTGATCCAGCTCTCGAAACATTTCTGGAATTCTATTGTCGGTATAGCCATCAGAGCTGTCTTCAATTTTTCCATTAACTCCTTTCGGCTATTAAAACGCGTTCCCTGTAATAGTTTTTTGACTCGATCGAACAGAAAAAAATCGCAGGGAGCCATATCAGGTGAATTCGATAGCTGTTGGATGGTATTCGTTTCGTTCTTGGTCAAAAATTCATGGATAATGATGGCACTATGCGACAGTGCGTTATCATGGTGCAAAATCCACGAGTTGTTTGCTCACAAATCTTTTCTTTTTTGGCGAACTGCTTCACCCAAACGTCTCATAACGCCCAAATAATACTTCTTATTAACTGTCTGACCTTCTGGCAAAAATTCGTGATGTACAATACCATTGTAATCCATGAAAACCGTGAGCATCGCTTTCTTTTTCGACTGAAAACGTGGTTTTTTTGGTCTTGGCTCATTTGAAGCTTTCCATTCACTCGCCTGATGTCTGGATTGCATGTCATACTCATAAACCCACGTCTCGTCTCCAGTAATGATGCGTTTGATGAATGTTGGGTCGGATTCAGCCTTGGAAATCATGTCTTTGGCGATGACAACGCGGTCCCTTTTTTGCATGAAATTCAGTTCCTTCGGGACCAACTTTGCAGCAACACGGCGCAAACCCAAATCAACTACAATGTCCTGAATGGATCCATAAGCAATGTTTAAGTCCTCTGCTAGCTCTCTGATAGTTAATTTGCGGTTATTGATCAACATTTCTCTCACTTTATTGATGTTTTCGTCGGTTTTCGATGTCGATGGCCTGCCACTGCGTCCGTCATCCTCGACGGACTCACGACCACTTTTGAAGTGTTCATGCCACTCATAAATGGCTGTTTTCTTTAGAGTATCACTGCCGAAACAATTTTCCAAGGTTTTCACACCATTGAATCCATTTTTAATGCAAAATTTAATACAAACTCGTTGTTGCAAATTCAACTCCGTTTTTAAAACTTTAAAAAATCGAAAATACGTGCAGAGGTAGATGTACTTACGGCGTAACTTTTACAAATGTCAAGCTATAGTGATAAAATTTGATGGGAATGTCAATGATAGATGTGGCAACCTAACCAAAAAAACAGAAATCAAATTAGCTGACTCAGAGCATTACCTGGTGATAATTCCGGGAACTTTTTGATCAAAGTATTTTGTAAACATTGATAATGATCCGATCGTAATCGAAACATTTGTTGTTAGCCGACAAGTTATTAAATTTCGTAATTAATTTATTAAGATTTTTACTTATCTATCAATTTTTATAGGTCAAAAAATTTTTGGCTCATAGTCTTTTTTCTTTAACTATTTAAAGTATTTAAAAATAAGCTTCGTTCAAAAATAAAAGAAAATATTTATAAAATTATATTTCAGAAACTAATGGTCAAAGACACATAAAAAATTATAAAGAATTTTTATAAAGAATTTAATAACTTTTAATTAAAAGACGATTGGTAGCGCTAAAAATTATCTCCCTTTGTATGTGTTACGTCGTCGCTTGCCGCCGTATCCCCTCCACATGCCGTAAATGAGCAATCTGGCAACACTGTTACGAAGCCGAAATCGTTGCTATAGCAATGATACGACATGACTGCAAACCCGAAGGCATCACCGCGTGATAGCGACATCTGAAATTGTCAGCATAATGCGCTAATGGCCATGGTGGGAGCATTACATGATGTGTTAGGATGAGTTTTCGTCCTTTTTCATGCAAGTTCTCAGCTGACGTCATCAATCAGTCTGTCATCTATCTGTTGTCGTTTGATATACTCATACATTGTCATAATCATTGTCATATATATTGTCATATAAATATATTAATTTTTTTACAAATTTCATTGAAATATTATAAGACAGAATAAATAATTCATATTTTAAATTATATACTATATATTATCTTGAAGATTGTGTCGGAAGACATTGAAATGTTAAAACATTTTAATAATTGACAAATTTTAATTACTGACAATAAAAGCAAACAGACAAGACAAAATATTAAAAATATTTCAAAAAAATGTTTACATTCTCTATGTTGTTTTTATTTTGTATTTTTGTTATGTTCAAATATTTATAATTTCATATTGTTATTTTTAAACAACAAAAAGTAAAAAAATTTATTTGATTTTATTAAAAAGATCTTGACAAATTCTTGCAAGAAGGATGCCAGGGGCGCTTATGCAAACAAAGTGACGATAAACGAGCAACTACAATAATAAATAATGCGTTCGAATATATTAGTCGAAATAAATAGAGAGCAAGAACCATTGCTGATGCAACGCAAAACTGAAAGATTGTATTGGAAATCGCATCGGCGCGAAAATAATCGTTAATGGATTATTAGCGAATATTCTTAGAACATTCTCTAATAATGTTGGCATATGAAACGCCATGGTTGGGTGATTCTCTTAGGGCGAAAAGTTACCCTGACGTATATATAAACGCAAGATTTTCGCGGACAAGGATTTATTTTTCGTGTTCATTTTTCGAATCACTTTCGTTTTATTAGCAATACTTTGAATACTTTTCGTCTATGGAGAGAAATATCGTAAGTCGCGCAGTATCCTGCGAAATTCTCGCGATAATCTAAGTGTAAAATAAAATTCGTCTCGCGTTCTAAATACGAAATTCAATTGTGTGTTAACTGTTAAATTTTTAGCTTTTCTTTTGCTTTTCTTCTTTTTTTTATTATTATTTTTTATTATTTTCCTTTATTTTTATTTTAGTGTTTATACTCCGACCGCGACGTTTAATTTTTGTGAGTTACCTGATGTAAAAAAATTTATTTGTAACATAATTATCCCTGGTATAAAAGAATTTTCCATTAAATGCTGCTAATTAATTCGCATCAAATTCTATTTTTTTCTTTCTTTCTTTAAATATTTTTTTTATTATTTCGCGGTATCGTTCTGAAAAAAAAATCACGAAGTTCATCTGAGTGCTGTCAGTATTCTAACAGTATAAAATCGACTCTAAGGCGACTCTGAGTTGATTATAGTTTCTAGACGTCTGAAAAAATGGTAAGTCGACTTTAGACGTCTGTAAGTCATACAATGTCCCACTTTAAAGATTGTAAGCCGACTTGAAGTAAACAACTATTCTAGGCTGTGGTCCGATTCATGTCCACAACGCTCATGAACAGCATTCGTCTTTGTTTAACTGTAGTTATATAATATATTAAACAACAAGGACGAAATGATTCCACATTTAAGCTTTGTGAGGGTAAATTATACTAGACGTTCTAAAGTCGATATTGGAAGGACTTACAGTCGACTCTAAAGGCCTGACTTAGCAAAGTCAACTTATAGTTGACATATCGACGTTTGTGCTGTTAGGGTACCGTCCAGCTGTGTATGTGTGAGTGTGCGGGAATGCACCATGCAAAATAGTGACGTAAGAATTAATTGGCGGCGATACTCCGATAAAAAAATTCATCTCCTATCATTCCGAGAGCCTCTTCTCACCCGCAAAGCTAGCATCTCTCGGATTTTTTCCTCTCCCCACGCTCTCCTAGTTGATTCGGCCGATACACGAACAGTGTCCACTCCTCGAATCTTCCTATTTCCGGTCGCGGACTCGTCCACGTTAGGTGGCCGCCGTCCGGTGGCGGTGCACGAGAATGCATAAAAATAATCGATATCGCTGCCCTACGTGTATTTTACAAGGTGCACTGAAAAAAGGGGGAAGCGCCCCGCTGCTCTACCTCTTCTAGCTAATTTCACCCTTGTCGCTCGTTTTATCTTTCGCGTCTCCACAAAAGAAAAAAAAATCGGAGTCTTGCTCCTCTTCCCCCTTTTCTTCAATGCACCGCTTGTGAAATACATGTAGAGCAGCGATATCGATTATTTGTATGCATTCTCGTTCACTGAATTAGCTTTAAATATCGTGGCGAAGGGAAAGAAAATGTTTATAGGAGCAATCGATGGGCCGCACTACTATTAGGAGAGCTGGCCGCGAACAGGCTCTACGCGAGTATTATCGCGCGGCGATGTTTAACCCGCGGGTCTTCGCTGACCCTCTGGTGGATCTAGGATATCCCGTAGTATCATACGGTTCCAGGAAATCAGCAGAACCTGCCGGCCCATTCCCGCGCTCTGCTGCGAATGGTCAGAATAGAAGCGGCTGACGAGGACGATAAAAGTGATTTCGCTCCCGCCGTGACGCTGATTGTTCTCTATTGCGCACAGTTAAATTTTATATTCTTTTTTTATTATTATTTTGTTGCATGTATATAATTATAATTTCCCCGCCTTATATAATAAAAAGAATCATCTAATGTCGTTAAGAACGTTTTTTTTATTTGTTCTTTATTTATTTTATATATCTTCGTTTTATTCGCCAAAGTCAATTAAAAAGAGATTCCAGGATTTTTGCGCGGCTCCGCCTCCTTTTTCCCCTCGCTCCGACAAACTCCCATACCACGACGAGCCCGACGATCCGCGTCCATCGTCCCAGCGATGGTTCCCAAAAATTCCGTGAAAAATTCCACGTGACAATGACAAAATGTGGAATTCTACAGAATTAAAAAAGAATGAATTTATTCTATCAATAGCATTATTTTTTGATGATTTTGAAATCAACAATCCGCTAGGATCGCGCAAATCAGTTCATAAATTAGATATTGTTTACTTGAGTTTATTAAGTCTATTCTCTCAGTATAGTAACAATTTAAATAATATTTTTTTCATGCGCCTCCATAACTACCAAGATCACAAAAAATTAGATAATAAAATCTTATCACATACATTGTTGATAAATAATTGATCTCAGTATTAATGAAATAATTATAAAATGATAAGAAGCCAAAAATATTATTTCACTTAATGTATATTATTGGGGATAATTTAAGCCTGAATACGATTCTTGATTTTTCAAGATGATTTAATACTCATTATTATGAGTTTACACACGTCATTAATAGGGACGTTATTAATAGAGACGTCATTAATAGGGACGTCATTAATAGGGACGTCATTAATAGAGACGTCATTAATAGGGGCGCACAAAATCTCGTTAAGGGATTACATCATCTTGGAGGTTTAAAAAAATTCGAATTTTTGTTTTTGCCTTAAATGACCATAAATGACCTTAAATGATATTTTGCTACTAAACACGAAATATCGCAAAACAAAACTTTAAATGCGTTTTTCTCGTACAAACTTTTCAAAGCGTTGCGCGGATCTCAGAATATTCATCCGATTTACTTGAAATTTACACAGAATCTTCTTTTTTATATAAACTAATAAAGAAAATACGTATTTTGTTAAAAACTTTTTTTTTATTAACATTTTTTGATGAAATTTTTTGGCCAAAAATAAAACTGTTCTTTCGGTTCGTCATCTTTATAAAAATCAATATTTCGAAATATCTGCACGTATTTCTTTAGTATCTATTACGTAGAAAATAAAAATTTTTTGCTTTGTGTCAGGTTCAACCGAAAGTCAGATCCTCGCAACACTGATTTAACAGTCGCAGCAAAATGATATTCAGTACAATGGCTCTAATGTCGCCATTTTTCATTAAAAAAGCGTTGAAAAAGGCAGTCAAGATAGTAACCCCTTAATGAAAAAAAGGAATATATTAGACTATAATTGTTTTACAATTCTGCGATCTACAATAAAAACGAGGCTTAAGCATAAATAACTTTTGGAATAAAAGAAGAATGCAGGAAGACAATATATAGTGGTGATTGAGTATATGCTATGAATTTGGCAGTGTTGAATGGCAGTGTCGAAGAAATCAGGCAATGTTGAAAGCCGTGACGGTGACGACTGTGGTGGCCGCGGCGGTCGCGACGGCGGCGACGAAGACGAAAGGTAGTAAGTAAGGTCACAAATGATGATGGTATTTTAGCGTCGACGGCAACGACGTTTTTGACGACGAAGTTCACGTTGACGAGCTATTGCTAATGCTGCCGCAATAGCAATTCCCACGACAACAGCAAACAAAATAGGATCCATCTGGAACAAAAAATAATTCGTTGAGATTAAAAAATAGCACCTAGGGCACGCTTTCTAAACTACTGGAAAAGAAAATATATATAAAAATGTTTTAATTGAATCTTTAGATAACTTAAAAAGTCCATTTAAAAGAAGAAATGTACGTAAATTTATATAGTTAATTATACGCGGATATAACATGTGTTTAATATTACCCTTTTTTGAATTTATCAGAATCTACTTTGGCATTGAAATATATTTTCTGTTAAAAGATTTTATTAAATTGATATTGATATTGATAAGACATAATATCAATTTTACTATATTATATTTTTTAAAAACATATCTTAAAGAAAAATTAATTCCGCAGCACCTATACGGAATTATGCGTTTTAATTCTAATATACCAACGTTCTCCTTTGAATAAAATGAATAGAATGAAAATATTATTTTTAAAACTTAGATTAGAATTACAAGATGTGATTAGATTACAAGATATAAACTAATTGCTCATATAAAAAATGAATTATTTAATTCATAGAATAATTTCTTGTTCTTAGTAAAAAGAAGAATTCTAAATCATAATTTATTAAGATTCAATTCTTGGCGACTGAAAAACGCAAATGACACATCATTAGGTAAAGAATCTTAATAAATTATGATTTAGGGAGAGCAATCGAATTAATAAAAAATTAAAAATCCTTACTATGTTTTCACATCATAATTTATTAAGATTCAATTCTTGGCAACTGAAAAACGCAAATGACACATCACTAAGTAAAGAATCAATTCTTTTATTAAATCAATTTGTTTAAACGCGAAATTAAGTGTAAGAATTCATTTTTTATTAATATATTAATATATTAATATATTAATATATTAAGATTCAATTCTTGGCAACTGAAAAACGTAAATGACACATCACTAGATAAAGAATCAATTCTTTTATTAAATCAATTTAAACGCGAAATTAAATGTAAGAATTCATTTTTAAAAAACATGTTTAAATGAAATAAATACATGCCATAATTTTTCTACACAAAAAATAGTTCGACTCAAATATAATTTTAAAAATTATTACGTATAGAATTAAATGACGCTTACAAACAATTATCACACACATTTGCAATACGAACTTCCTTGATAGCAAGCTGATGTCAAAATGACGACAAAATGACGACAAAATGACGTAATTTGCTACCTGGGTTTTTACAAATTATAGATCAATTAATGTTTCATTTCCTTTTGATTTAGTAGTGCATTAGTAGTGCATTTTTCTGTCATCAAGAAATTAATTTTAATAAACTATGAGATCAAGAAGATTACAATATTAATAAAAAAATAGATAACTTAAAGTCAGCTAAATTATATATTCAAAAAGAAAATATTAGAAATATTAATTATAACATCGCTGTCACAAAGTTTCTCTTTTTTCAACGTGTCTCACTTACTCTTGGCAATTAATAACGGTCACTTTTTATAACGACCATGTCCAGCGGCTGTTGTCCAGAAAGAAGATTGTCTGGAATGAAGGAGAAGTTGCAAAATAATAGCACAGCTCACATTTGATTAACAAATTAACAATTATAAAATTTGATTAACAATTATAAAATTTCTAGTTTTTTTGATACACAATATAGTTGTCGTATAGATTAAACGGCTCCGCGATATTTAATCGCACACTCACGCACGCTTATTATATGGACACTCGAGAGATGGATCGCGTTCTCGATTTGTCGCCCGAATTTGTCGCGATCGGGAAAAGACCTACATTCAGGAGCTACTCCACTTACATGTCTATACTGTACAACGGTCTCGGGAGGACTCCTCTTATAGCTGCTAATTTTTAATTGTACTTCACGTGGCCGCGAGGTAACTCCCCGATGGTTCTCGCTCGCCTGCTGTTGCTGGCCACGTATCCCCCACTTTCGTCGTTCACCACTCCTTGTGACCGCATTTCGTTGGGGCGGCGCATAGTGTTCAACTCCGTTCAAAACGTTCATCGTATTCGCTTATCATGCCTGTATTGCTTGCGCTTGCGCTTTTATCATTCGCTCGCATTCTTCATCGATGTCCAGTGAAGAAACTTTTAAAAAATTTAACATAGATTTTGATAAATGTTTTTCAATTACGATTGATGGCGCGAAAGCTATGACAGATAAGAAAGAATTCACCGGCCAATTAAAGCAACAAAATTTAAATTCCCCATTATTTATTGTATAATATATCAAGAAGCATTAGCCGATAAAATTATAAAATTTTCAATAGCTATGGAAACTATTATTATGTTTATACAGCTTTTCCTTCTTTTTGCATTCTGAATCACTTCCCGAAGTATTGCGGGCGATTTTTCAAACCCTGTATAAACGTCAGCAATATTTTTGATCTAAAGCTAACAACGTACCATTTTAGTATTTAAAATCACGTCATAATTACGTCCCACTTAAATCATATGAAGTCGCCGTCATCAAAATCAAGTCTTTTTTACGTCATTTCGTTGTTGTTTTGTTAACTAGATAGTGTATATAAACAAACCAATAGTTTACAAAGTATTTTATTCTTTATTCTGGCATCTACAGGATATTCAACGGTCCACACGATTTTTCGAACCTTCCAAAATAATTAAATTAAAGGTGGACATAAGTTCCTTACTCATCGAAAATTTAAATTATTTCTTGATAAACATAAAGCTGTTTACACAGATGTCCCACTTCATTGTCCAGTTAGTTGGCTGCAAAATATTTAAAAATATTTTTTGCGATAAGAAAAGATGCTCTTCTTTTCCTCAAAGAAATGAATAATTCAATATTTCACGAATATACATCTCTTTTGGAAGATGTTCTTACTAAACTCGCTTTTATTACTGATGTAAGTAATCAATTTAGGCTTTAAAACTGCAAAGGACGAATAAAAATATTTTCCAATTAGTGAGTCACGTTGATTCTTTTCGAAGAAAATTGCAGATATTAAAATTTCACTTAAATGATAATATTTTTCATATTTTTTTCTTCTTGTCAAATTCTTCTCGAAAAACATGATAATAATTGCAATTTCAAAGAATACATTCATTTTTTAGATTCTCTTATATAGATGAATTTGATACACGGTTTACTTGCTTCGAAAAACTCAGAACTGAATTAATTCTTTTTGAGAATCCCCTTACAGTGCCAATTGAAGGATGGCATCTTGACTTGCAAGATGAATTATGTGATTTGCAAAACGATATTGCAAACGGTTAAAGAAGCTGGTGCCGATTTTTACAAAATGTTGAAAGAATCATACTCCAATCTTCAAGATTTCGGACTTCGAATTCTATGTTCGGATCTATATATTTATATGAGACATCTTTGCAAAAATGAAGCTTATAAAAAATGAGAGACGTTCTACCTTGGGCGATTCTTTGCTTCGTCTCGCTACGTAATATGCAAATCGACGTTTCTGATCTTGCCAATAAAAGATTCCGAAAATCAGAATAAATATTTTTCATTTCATTTTGTTTAATTATTTAGTTATAGAATTCATCATTTTTATCAGTGGACCAGGTCTATTGGGGATACCACTTAAAAAAAAATGCGTCAAAAATAGTATCTCAAGGGTGACGTGGAAAACTATTGAAAATTCATTGGATGTATTCATTTTGAATTTATATAATTAAGACAGAATGAAGCAGTTGCTACCTTTGCGAATCCTTGGTGCTCTTAGTCAGTCAGCTCTGGCGGTCGATAATTCCGGACTGCATTCTCATCTCGAAATCCTGTTGAACTGCAGCCGTTCAATGGGATTTTTCTTCTAGCGATCGATCTTCGGTTGATCCGCTCCGCTCACTCGGTCGTCTTTGCGTCCTGGATACGTCCGTGTGTTCTGATGCTTCTTGGCCTTCACTTTTGCATTATGACCTTCGCGCTTGATGCATTGCGCCTTACTCCATTGTTTCGCCATTTCTCTGTCCAGTTCGGTCTTCAGGTCTTCCAGTGTCATCATATAAATGGACAGTGGCCTGTTTATGACTCTTTCCCTAGATTTGTTCTCACTCTCTGAAGAAATACTCATGAAGTGTTTGCTCTGTACTTTGCTACAATCTTGCACAGCCTGGATATTGATTGCTCGCCCATGGATTTTGAGTCGGTCCATCTCTTCCATTCTTGGAATTGTTGGACTCTGCTCGCCTCTGTCATTCGCCCTGACTTCGGCAACTTTGACCTATTGTTCGACTGTTTGCTCCCCTATTTTGATTGTTGTTTTCGTTCTGTCATTGTCCTCTTT
The DNA here is from genome assembly GCF_001594045.1 of Atta colombica. Classification (NCBI taxonomy): domain Eukaryota; kingdom Metazoa; phylum Arthropoda; class Insecta; order Hymenoptera; family Formicidae; genus Atta; species Atta colombica. The sequence goes on from NW_017259295.1 coordinate 1,101,486, forward strand.
ATCATCGTTATCTTTCTTGATTCGGCATCGACTTGCCTCGTTTCCGCCATAACTCTTCGCGGCTTCTCTCTTTCGATACTGTGATAAATTTGATCATGAAGGTTAATTGGCTTGTCGCCCTTATCTTCCGACATCTATGTGTCTAATGATTCTTGACCGCTCTAATAATTTCTCATTCATTGAAGAGAATTAGCAGCTTCGCTGTGCGCCTGGCGAGCAAGCTCCAATGTGTTGCTCGCCATCGTGATCCCCTTTTCCGGTCTGAATCTGCCAATATAGATTCATTGTCTAAATCTTGCCTGCTCCTCATCTCCTCAAAAATGCTCCAGGAATATTGCTGTGATATCCTCATAGGTTTCTGGTTCGTTAAATTCAATCCAGAATGCAGCATTGTCCTTCGTCGTTCGCTCGAAGCCTATCGCGCTTCTCTTCGTCACTAATCAATCTTTCTTCATTTCTTGTTGTGGGTTGATTCCGTGGAATCTCCAATGTCACCTGCTCGTTCTGCTTATTACTCGCCTCTTGACGACGTAATCATGCCTCCATGTCTGCAAACACTCTAGTATAGCGTTCATGGCCTGGCTCATAAGATCCTTCTACGATCATGTGATTGTCGGTCTGATCTTCGCCTGCCTTTTCTCGTCTCCCACGCGTTTCTCGCATTCGCTTAGTAATATAAAATATGTATTTAATAATACAAATAATATCTAATTTAATCTAACATAAATAACATTTAATGAATATTTAAAAATATATAATTATTGGGTTGTCCGGAAAGTTCGTGTCGATGTTGAAGGAAAATTGAAACGCAGAAGATTTAAATTTTAGTATACATTTATTAAATTATATAAGTTAGACGGCACGAACTTTCCGGACAACCCAATATAAATATTTATAATTATGAAACAAATATTTTTATCTTGAAATGTCTATGTAATAAATATTTATTTTATAATTACAAATATTTTTTGTTATCTTCTGGCCCACTGTGAAATGGTGAGAATTTTCTTTTAAAATTTACTCTGAAAATATGATAGTTGTGATAACAATATTTTAAAGATTTTTACTATATAGTAAAATTAATCAAACTTATTTTATATATTATTGCAGTTTTATTATTAATGAATGAGAGAGATTTACATACAATTTTTCGAAATACAATGTTGTCCCATGACTATCATATTTCTAAAGTAAGCTCTAAGAAAAAATTCTCTCCATGTATAAAAATAAATTTTCTGACCTCCTTTAAAAGTCACATATTACTCCATATCATGACCCGCATTACCAGCACGATTATCTCTTTTAATTTATTCTATAAAAAGGCAAAAATTAATTTATTGACGCGGTTATTTGTAAATATACAAATATTCGCAAAAAAGTGAAAAAAAGAACTAAAAATAGCAAATGCAAATACTCATACTATAGTGCCTTAGTTTTCCATAGTTGCATTCCAAAATTTGACTCTTGATGTGCATTAATGTTCAATTACATTGTTAATTTTAATATAATGTTATTTGAAGCATTGTAAATATTGATAGAAACGCTTTACATGTATGCGTTTACACGCGTGACTGAAAAAAATCTAAAAATTTAAAATAATTCCTTTCCCGGATTTAATCTCCAGATCTTGGTACCGACTGCACCAAGTTTATTCAGGCTGGTCGTGGAAGATCGCGCTGGTATTACATATATATCTAATAAAAATGTTGTTAGATTTTTGATTACGATTTTAATTTCTGAATGATCTTCTAATCGAAAGCTTGTCGATGTCGAACTCCAGAAAAAAGTTAGTGATATTGCTGCAAATTTGTCAGCAATATAAACATATACATATACATATACATATATTAAAAAAAAAGTTTGGCTGCTGCAACAAATTAGATGGAAAAATATGGCGTAGCGTTTTTAATTGACTGCAGCAGCCAATTTTCAGTTACGTTAGCCTATCCGCAATGTCAGTATAGGATTTCGACAGGCTAACACAACTAAAAATTGACAATTAAAAATACTATGCCATATTCAGCCAATCTTTTCTTTCATGTATGCAATCAACGCATCAAGTAATCAGGTAGCCCATTCATATTTTTATGCAAGTAACGTGAATAGAACATTTAATTTATTGACTAAATGAAAGCTATTCTCCACATAGCTTGGTGCCTTCGGTATGTTATTTCTAATGAGTATAAATATGAAGAGAGGTTGTATAAAATGGATTATTGATCGATGATACTATTATTTTTATTATAGTGAATTATTGATTTTATGGCGCCATATGCTCTGGGTGTAATTTCGTCTGTAGTTAATGACTTCTGTAAGTGTAATCATTTATGAATCCATTCTTTTTCTATCTTACTAACAGATCGCGCAACTCATTGCTTATGTTATTGACAAGATTCTTTTCGATTTTTTGATAGATGTCGTTATCGATAACATTACTTTCATTTTAGAAATATATTTTCATCTTTATCCATAACTGTAACGCTACCTTTATCAGCCTTGGTGATAAATATTTCGGGATATTCTTTAATAAATTTTCTTGTTGATTTAAGTCATTTAATTATTAATTTGTCATTATGGTTTAATGGTAATATATTGTTACGTGGTCTATTAATAATCGAAATCGAACGGTTTCTCGCATGACTAACAATAATTATGTTAGCATCAAAATAATGCGTACATGAGTTATTTTTATTTACAATAATTTTCCTTATTTTCCTAAGTTTTTTAACAGCAACAAGTTTTTTTTGCATAAAGTACTTTTTATTTCATTAAGATTTTTTTATTTTGTACCATTACGTCCTTAATTCTTTGTGATAACCCTTGGGTTGAGTAAGATAACACAATTTTGTGACACAATATTTTAACGGAAGATTTATATATATATATATA
>NW_017259295.1:1104474-1106681 GCF_001594045.1 Atta colombica
TTTTTAAATTAAAAGTTACGAAATTTTGGAGTTTTTTAAAAGTAGTTTTATGCAATTAATGCAACTTAAATGTTTCATATCATTTTTGAAAGTACACAAATCTTGGAATTAAATTCGGCATCAATTACAAAGACCCACAAGAAAAGTACCCTGTGCTGAGGTAGAGATCCAGCGATTCTTATGTATTTCGAGTTGCTGAATACGAATCTGACATAAAAATAGGACCATTCAGGGTAAATTTTCAATTTAGATCGAAAAAATGGGTCAAAAATTGGAAAAAATAAGTCATTTTTTCGCTCTAGATTAAAAATTAATTTGGATGGTCCTATTTTTACATTATCAGCGCAATTACACAATACAACAATTACATGCAATAAACGTTTAATTCACAAGTGCATGCAGTGATGATTTTAATATGTTTAAAAGTATCTGTAGCTAAAGTTTAACGTACTTATTCTCTTGTTTCATGCAAATTTTAAGTCGCATGAAACGGGTTAACATCAATAATTAAAATAATTAATTCGCCTTTAATAAGTTGATTTCCATAGATATTTTATAATTTGGACACAAAGTTAGTCCTTTCAGTGCAAAGTTCTCCCACGAGTAATTGTTCACTGTTTTTATATTTTAGTGATGACAGTCCCCCGCGCGGGTTTCTTACCATTTCCTACTTATGCTACATAAAAAAAGGAGAGGGGAGGGGGAAATTCCTATGCGAAATCAAGTCTAAAATTAATATTATGATGTCTGGTCGTGCCGGCACTATCATTATCTCTCAACAAAACATGAGTTGTTATTAAGCCTATGATTATAGTTTGAAATTCTCTTGTATTGTTTTTTTTTATTTCAAGTCTAGTTATAAATTATTAATGTTAAATAAATATAAAGTCATCAATTGCTAATTTTATGTTATTAATTTAGAAAAGATTTATTTAAGGAAATATTATCATGTAACACATACTACTAGGAATTGATTCATTAATTTATTCATTAATTTATTGATTGATTCATTTATTTATTTGTCTATTAAAAGGAGAATCTATTATGATTTTTTGTCTCGAACGGACTGTGATCTCTACGTCTGAAATTTTATCGTCTCCAACTCTCCGTGGTTAATATTTTGATATGTTGTGAAAGACAAGGGATTAGATTAACTCTCTTGACTTTTTTCGTAAACATTCTAGTGATAACTAATTATGTTTCGTAACTGATGACTATACGAGTGACGACGATCAATCTTCCACGAAAGAAAAGAAGCGTACAAGACATTGCATTAATATTCAGCGATTTAGTGTTTTTTTTTGTTATGTTCAAACCCTTGGAAGTTTAATTCAGGATTCGATTAGAGAAAGAAGAAATGAAAATGATGAGGGATGGACGTGCTTAGACTCTTGTCTCGCATTTATCCGAGACGAATACTCCGAATCGAATGCACTTGTTGCTCCGGAATATGGGCCACTGAGTCAACATCTTGAAGGAACACTATAACACTTGTTTCCGATGAGCAGTCGCGACGGTATGTTAATAGTCAGGAACAAACAAAATTACCTTATACGCATTATAAATTGACATTATCGACAAAAATTTATAGTTTTTTAATAATATTTTGGAATGTTTACAATAATATAAAGTGCTCAAAATACTCAAAGTAAATTGATTTTTTTTGGACTTTTTCTACGCAACTGATTTAGGTGAATTCACTGTGACAGCGCATAGCAAGAATTCATGACGAAATAGGTAATAAAAAAAATGGCTATTCGTGCAAGAGTCTTTAACATCCATTGATTATCAGATAACTATTTCACATGAACTGTTCGAGTGGGCTTCAAATCTAATGGATTTACCAAAAATATCATAATAAAGTTCTCATTAACCGAAGAATACAACAAAAGAATATCTTGTCTCGATTTGAAAGAGCAAAGCTTGTAGACTCAAAAATTTCATACTTTATTTCTTAAAAAAATAGTTCGTTTTTAATTATAAAAAAGTTTTTAAACTCTTTGGATTACAGAACATACAAGAATAAAAAAAAAATGAAAAATAAAAATGATCGTTATGGAAATGATCTTTATATAAAATCTTTATATAAAAATCTTTATTAATAAATTTCTCTACTCTATTCCAAAAGAATATTTTATTCAAATAATATTTCTTATAAATCCTTATTCCCTAAATAATTGTGAAAATATATTTTATTAATATATTTT
>NW_017259295.1:1106781-1111345 GCF_001594045.1 Atta colombica
TCCTTTTAAAAAAAAACATTTAATAAGATAGTATATATAATAATAACATTTTTAATAAAATAGCATATATATTGTTTGTATTCCATAATAATATTTAACATTGATAAAATTTAAGTGATAAATTCCTATTATGCATTGTGATTTAATAAACAATAATAATATAAGATAACGTTCGTTTGTTTGCAAAGTAAAATATCATTAATTTAAAACGAGAGATGAGCAAATAAGATATTAAAATAACTTATTTGCTCGTCTGACGAAATTTTCATTCATTAGCTCGGGATATCAGGAAAAATTCGTTGGATTAGGAAGAAATAGATTCTGCGTTAGGAGAAGGGGAACAGGAAAGAGATGAAGGCGGAGGTGTCACAACTGGGAAAACAAGTTGAAGGAAAGGAACTGGGGGATTGAACAAGGATGGTAATTAGAAGGGAGAGGGATGCGGGAAGAAGAGCCTGCGATTAAGTGTTTAATATTATTATTATTATTGACTAAGATATTATCAGGAGTACTATAACTATAATTATTAATATCATTACTATTACTGTTATTTATATTATTATTATTATTTAGATTTTCTAAGAATTTGCGATGGGCTTCATCTAAAAGCCGACGGATCTCCATAAGCCGCGCGTCAGAAAAGTGAGTGAGTGACTGATCACCCACTACGAGATGTTAAGAAATAAAATTTAAAAAAATAAAAAAAAGAATTGTGTTATACCAGGTTTTACATTAGAAAGGAAATAAGAAGAAAATGCGAGGATTCGGTAGGTAAATGGAAGATAGGGGAGTGAAATTCGCGGATCAGCTTCTAAATAGTGAAGATAGAATCATCAAATAATTCGAATATTGGAGAATGAGAAGAATAGGTAATCGTACTCGAGGGAAGAGTGAAAGTAAAGGATTAAGCGCGAATAATGCGCGCAGTGACTGGAAGAGGAATTGATTAAAATGAAATAATAATGATTGATGCATAAAAGAGAAAAGAGAAAAAGAGTAAAAGAGAAAAAATCAATATAAAATATAAAGAGTTAAATTCATAGTAATTTAAACTTTATCGTCGCGCTATGGTATGTTCGACTTTTTCCAATGGAAAAAATAATTGGAAATTTCCCCCATATCAGAGCAAAATCCTGAATTCCACGAGTATCGCAATAACGAAGTGGAGGATGTAATAAATATCTGAACTAATCTCATTTCCGACAAGATTCTGGATACGATGGTATTTACTCTTACGAAGAATAAGACTGGGATTCGTTTGAAAGAGATGCAAGAACGCTTTGTCCTCCTTCAAAGTTATCGCACTACGTAGATAGTCTTCTTTCTGTCAATTCCAACAATTTAGAATCTTTACTTAAAAATAAACGCATAAAAATGTAGTCGAATAAATATAAACGTGATATTTCTGTGCATGAATGATGTATATATTACTGTGCATGAATGATGTATATATATATATATATATATATGATAATTAACAAGCAGTTGGTTTAATTAAATGAAAAACCATGCAGTATTGGTTCAATATTTCGACTTATTTTTGAGATTCTTCAATGGGGAATCCAAACATATTGTCTCGCGAATATTAGCTATTGTAAATGCTTATTTTATATGTTGATTATATGTTATTTTTTAATTCGTTTATTTGACTACATTTTTATGAGCTTATTTTTTATATGATCTGAAGAGAGCTTGAAGCTAAGCCGAAACATGTTATCTCGCGAATATTATTAACTATGTTAAAACCTTACTTTTATATGTGGATTATATATTATTTTTTAACTGCATGAATAATTTTTTAGCGCACTGATATATCCGCGCCTGACTCTCTTATATGCCTATACATTTTTATGTTTTTATTCAATTTAAAAAATAATGTTTACTTTTAGCAACTACTCAACGCAACTTTTTGATGCACGCTGCGCACACAAAAGAGATTAGTTCAAAGATTCAAATGGTATATAAGGTAGGTATCACATTACTGTGATTTTCTATAAAAATATCACCTATATTTTATAGTTAAACAGACTGTACAGGGCATATTTTTAAATATTACATTTTATTTATGCTAAATTAAGTCAAATATTATTTGTATTATTAAATACATATTTCACATCATATTATTGAATTTTATACTATTCCAAAATGTAAAATTCAATTACTCTTGTATTACTCCCCTTGTATTAGATTCTTGCAATTTAATCTTATTCTGCATTAACAATAAAGTGTCCCTGCCCATAGGCAACCCGATTTACTGATCTGTAGAAATCTGAAGCATCCTGTATGCGATCGATACACTGGCTTCGAAACCTATGAAAATAGTTCCGGAGGTCTTCTGTATTTCTCTTCTTATTCCTCTAGCAGAAAACATCGCTAATAACTAACATTCGGTAACTGAATATTGTACAAGAAGAAGATATAATATATTTCTAATTCTTATATATTTAATTCTTAGAAGAAGATTAAGAAGATTAAATTAAATCGAGATTAAGGAACAGACGCATGAATTGATTAATTGGATTAGTATACATATACCGCAAGTAATATTAATAGTAATTTATATAAAAATAGTAATGTTTATAATATGATATATTATGTACATAAAAACTCGCATAAAATAAATTTTGTACTAAAATTATTGTCGCGGGAAAAATATTATTATAAATTTTATCAAAGAGCTTAGTAAAGAATTTCATTAATGGTCAAGAAATAAAGAGATTTTACATTGATAAATAATTAAAAGGCAACCGGAATTAAATTGCTACATTTATTATTGCAACAGAATTATTTATTTATCATGTTATTCATTTATGAATTCAAATAGCTGTTCATTCACTTGATTCTCATTTGTCTAGGATCCGTATTCATAATCGTAGATCGATTCACGATTAATTCTCATTTCAGATGAGTTAAGTTTGAATTAAAGATGTAACCGATCAGATTAAATTGTGATTTTGAAAAGCGGTTTTCAAATGAAAGATTAATTCAAACCTAGTTCAAATTGAATCACAACGCTATGAATACGACCCTAATTGTCTCAAAATTTACGTTCAGGTGTCTCTTTGACAAATTAGATTAATATCGCCTGCTGATTTATTGAACCAGCAAGCGCGACATGTCCGTGGACGTATAATTAATGCGATTATTATATATGTAAATATATTAAAATTGGATAACTGTTAAAATGATTCTTTGTACTCATTATTACATGTGATCACCGTTAATGTATCTATAATAAACAATATTTGCCATCGAAGAAGGAATCATTTAAGCCAGATGAACTAACAAACTACACGTCATCTCTTCTATGGTTAAAGAGAGAAGCAAGAAACTTCCAATGAAGATATCGTTATTAAAAAAATGTCGCAAATAACACCGCAGGTCGCTACGCAGACGCACCCAATTATGATGATCCGATGATCTCTGTTAACATAATCCGTATCATCCATGCCGATACTATCGACTATATCAATACTACCAAGTTTACCAGTATCATCGATTATGCCTCCAAATATGCCACCGAGCATACCGGTACCTTCAAAGCTTACTATCAAACATGTCGGTTTTGCTAACATTATCGCTAACATTTACATTCCACCGTTTCCGCTGACAATTTCCTCTAAATAATAAATATAACAAACGCTATTTGCAGTTAGGCCGTTTGTATTTCCACATCACAATAAAATAAATAATAAAATAAATAATCGTAAAAATAAACGTATCTCGTATTAAGATATACAATGGGAAAAGGTGTCGAATCCTGAAGTTTAAACTTCGATTTTTACATTTATTGCTGTATTACATTATTACATTTATTGTTATACATATATTTGAAGAAATTATCATTCTACATCATAATTATAATAGTTAAAATGTAATGTGATATAATTTATATAAAATAATTAAAAATATTTATATAATAATATAATATTAGTACGCTTATTATTGATAAAAAAATCTTCTCGATTTTTATTTGTGCAATATTTCTTTGTTATAAAACGCTTTGACATGAAAGATTCTGAATGCATTTGCTAAAACAAAAGAAAGAATAATAAATAATAATAAAATTATTGCTAATGAAAGTCAGCGCGGAAATGGATGAGCTGAATAAATATTAATTTATATAAAATAATACATAGTAATAAATAAATGATGTACAGCTTTATTATGAATTCTTAAACATTTTAATTCTCTTCGGAATCCTCTTCAGCAAAGTTACACATATTCACATATTCACATTCAATATTGATTAAACGATCTGTCCAATGATCGTTTAACCATAAATAATGAGTCATTTCCAGATTCTCAAATTCACTAAATAATAAATTGATTATGCCACATGAGTCTGATTTAAATTATTTATAGTTTTTTAAAGGAAAGAATAGTAGTAAACGTGTCTATTAATGTATTTTATTCATTGTATAATCCATAAATATCTATTTACATTTAGTAAACTTTTTTTGCAAATGTACAAATAAAAGCTTATTATAATGTAGTAAATGTTTTTTCAGTAATAATTATATCACTAGTTATATTTAACTGTAATTTTTTTTGATTGAATAAA
>NW_017259295.1:1111669-1112221 GCF_001594045.1 Atta colombica
ATTTGCACACTGCAAATTTATAAATGCATGCAAAGCTATTACAATAAGTCTCAAAATACAAAATACAAATTATAAATAAAATATTTATTGTAATTATTAATATTGTAATTATACACGAATTTTTTACAGTATTAAACATTTTTATGCATAATTACAACATAATAAATTTGGGCATAAAAGTATTATTATGAATATTGACGAGCGAGAGACACCGGGGTATCTCACTCGTACTAGTAACAAATGTGTGAGACAGCAAAAGAGTATCGCGAACATCACGGTTCAATTATAGCTTTCTCTCTCAATCGTGCGTCTTGCGCTAAGGACAGAATATCGAAGCGCCCCCACTACTTTCTCCCTTCGTGCTCTTCGCCTCCTCCGCGTTTCCAGTAACACATACGTGTGCGCTTCGGTACGAGTACGTAGCGTCGCGCGCCGAACGTCAGGGGATCATTCTTCCTGCCGGTACGTGTACACGGTTTACGATACTGAAAACTCGACTTAACTTTTTCGCTACGACGCGCCGCGGCGGCGATATATATATATATATATATA
>NW_017259295.1:1112321-1113152 GCF_001594045.1 Atta colombica
GCAAAATACAACTCTGTCTATATTTCGTTTATGTTCTGATACTACGTTTATGTCGCTCAATATTGCTTTATTTCACTTTGCCTCGATACGTTTTTTTTTTGAAAGACTGCCCGAAAGACTGTCTGTGCGCAATGTGTACAGTATCTTCCATAAAATTGGGATCATCCTACGCATTGAAGTATATCACTGAAAGAATGGACATCTCCGCTGTGAAGTATAGAAAATCGTGGCACCAGTTGATCAGCTATTTTAATTTGATCAATATAAAAACGAATCAGAAGCTCTCAGGTACTCATTTACGTTTAATGTTCTTTAGTGAGACGCATATGTCAGCAAAATTATCGTGTGTGGGGTTATATTTGAAAGATTACTTTGAAAGATTATAAAATCGCGTGACTGTAAACTATAATGTGCGAAACATCAAGATGAAGTGCTGTGTACCTGGGTGTGAGCAGAGAAGTCAAAAAAAGGCATTTCATTTCATAGGTAAGAATTTTTGTATTAAATGTATCAATTCCTGCACGTGTGTTAACGATATAGAATATAAAAAATGTTATTAATGTTATTTTATTGAATTGAAATTGAAGTGAAATTATTTTTGTTTACATACTATTCATGTCCATATATATATATATATTATTTCCATCATTGACAGTACATCGATCGATACATTGATCGCAGCGCGTACGCGAATGCTTCTGACGCGCTCAAAATCGTCCTAAAAAAATGGCAGAAATATGTTGGACAATCATTTTACAGCATCGAAGCACTCAAGATTGAATTTCGCTCTTTAATCTATTTTATATATATATATATATATATATATATATA
>NW_017259295.1:1113252-1115790 GCF_001594045.1 Atta colombica
AATTGTATTTTAACGGTTTCTAAAAGTGGTAAACTATTCAAGTTGATTTCAGACTCCGTAAAATTTGTAAAATAGAAGAATCAGATTTCGTATAAATCGTATTTTTATTAAAATTCCATATTTTAATAGCATTAAATCTTTAATTGAAAAAAGACAAAAATACATACATATAAAGATAAAAATACATACATATGATAATTATAGATAACTTACGTATGTATGTTATCTATATACTTTTATATCTTTTTTCAATTAAATAATTATTTACAAACTTGTCAAATGTAAGGTGTTCCTAAACTTATGGAGGGTACATTTCTTGCGCGGGCAGGCGACGTCTCATTCAAGATTCCAAACGATATGATCAATTTATATGACATTTTGATATAATTCTGATATCATAATGATTTGTTGTTCTGCTTGGGTAAATATTGATTTACGTTTAGATAATTATGTATCACGCATGTGTATAATATTTGTTAATGTTAGCATACACTATTAAATCTATGAAGTCAAATTTAATCTAATGTGAGTCGCCACTGCTCCTACTCAATTATATCGTTATTTTTATATTAAAACAATAGATATATTTGACAATATACAGTGTCACAATTTGATTTTATTGTTTTAATATAAAATAATGGTATATTTAGAAGGAGCGATGGCAATTTATATTAGGTTTAATTTGACATTGTAGATTTAACAATATACATTGATTATATCATTTGGGGACGTCTTTATATAATGAGAACTATTCCAGAGAAGAAGAACCATCATAATGAAAGAGATTAATAGCCTTTTAATTAGTAAGGAAACAAACTGTTTTGTGTTTGACTTCGACCTCCGATGAAACACAATGGAACAAGCTCATTAATTTGAACATGTATGCAGTCTCTGTGGCTTACAAATTTCGGAGACATTGTAACAATACATATGTAAATTAATTAATCTGATTTCATCAATTTAACTCAACACAAAGCAGTGTTTATTAATGGGAGACTGGATGGCTGTTAACTTTTTTTGCTACGATGGTTTCTTTCCCTTGAAATGTAACCGCTATATAAAGGCGTCCTCAAACGATATATAGACAGTATATAGACAGTTACGCTCTTAAATTTGGAATTGAGAGACTCTGCTTGCTGGACTCTACGATTTAATATGAATTGAATAAGTGCTATCTTTCCTTTGACGTTTGATTTCGGTTGCCGGTGAAATACAACGGATCAGTTTAATTAAATTATTTGTGTTTCTACTGTTATTACATCTCCGATCCGATATTTGCTTCGAAGTTACACAAAGGGAAAAAGTTGCAAGCGTTGATCCTGTGAAATAAATGAAATTTGCAAATACTGGATTCAAAGTAAGAGATGCTCTGCAAATTTTTATTTTTTTTCGTACTTACTACAAAAATTATAATCCCACTCTGATGTTTATGCGTTTTTCCTTAGACCGAACAATTTGATCGAGACGAGTTATGTAATTCTTGACGCCTTTGGCACTTTGGTTTTGATATGAATCTTATCTTATAATCTGTATATTTCACATGTGGCATACAAATTTTTTTTTTACATCTGAATAGAACGGAACGAATATGTAAGAATAGGGTCACTGTAAGGTCTCGAAGAATAGGAGCTCCTATTCTATTATATATTTCCTATTTTCGTAATCCTGCAGATCGAACGATGCACCTTTTAGGCCGTGTTCCGATTCGTGCTGATAAGGCTCATGAGCTTCATTTATCTTCATTTAAACATTTATCAAACAATAAGGATGAAATGATTTTTAAGCATTATGAGCGTGAATCGGATCGCGGCCTTACTGTCATTGTGATTAATTTCTTCACAGAGACTTGAAAGTAAGAGGATTGTAAATTTACTACGTCGATGCTCTCAGGAGCGTCTATAGAGGAGGATTATAGTACAATAAATGATTGATGTGGAGTATTCCACACTTGAAATGTTTCTATGTGTGGAATTCCATTCCTTGGAAATTTGAAGAATATAGAAATTATTTTTTGATGAAATAATTTAATATTTTATTTAATATTTTATTAAAAATGAAAGTTGATTAAACTATATATGTGAAAAGTCGCATGTTTACAACTTGATCGCCGATTGTCTTTTTCACGATCGTCGACCGGTATTTCTAGTATTCAGATATAGTTTTGACGAGATGAAAATGATATATTGATCGCATTGTATAAAACCGATTTTGATAGAACCAAATTAAAATTACATCGAATGATGTTTTTAATATAGTGGAGGCCAGGAAAATAGAGATCTGTAATTTAAAAGATGATGAATTTTCTTAAAGAAAATGTAGCCGTGATAGAAATTATGTTAGAATATACAAAAATGATAAAATTCCTGCTTACAATCCCGGCAACATTCTTAATTTTAGGAAAGATTTTGTATGGCTGTTCTGCATATTCAGATCGCACAAAATCTTAATTTAGAAGCTGTAAATTCATAAGCAGAAACAAAATTCGTTCCACATTCGCGTTACATGATTAGACGTAATATATAAAATATATATAATATA
>NW_017259295.1:1115890-1126639 GCF_001594045.1 Atta colombica
ATTTATTTATTAATTTCTTGGAGTTACTTGTATACAAACATTTTTGTAACAGTATTCAATGACATGCATATAAAGTCTAATATATTATACATATAAAATATTAAAAAATCCTAAGAAATCGGGCAAAGAGTGTAACGCAGTTGTTGGAGCCTGATCAAATAATACTGTTAATCAGTGCAGTAATTGGTTGCATGTATTTCCATACAATGTATGAAATACATATACCGGACTAAGTATGTGCATATAATTGTTGCAAAAATGAAAGTAATGTTTAAACGTAATCATGTTATGTATGCGCATCTTACTCCCGGATTCGACTAGTGACTTTTTTTTGATCGCTTCTATACCATTGAAGGCTCCAGTCCGTTCCTGCTCCCCCTCCCCCCTTCGCCAGCCCTCTATACTTGGCAAAATCCTGAGTCAACGTCCCTGGATGCTCTACTCATGCTTTTATTATTTAAATATATCCTGTTTAGATTTTAGAGATCTGGAATATTCGTTAATTAATTAACGTCCCGACGTGAAATATTAATTAATAATTTTTAAAGATAAAGAAGCATAAAAGCCAACGCAGGATGACAATACAATAATATACTACTTCAATTTATATATATATATAACGATAAACATTTCGATTACATATCTGATAATCCTCAATATCACAATCAAAAATCAATATCAACTATTACTTACAATATTATCGTTAATTCATTCGTCTACAAAATATTTATATTTATACAAATATTTAATTAACAAGATCAATTAATAATTTATTATTGGGGCGGTTTGGAGCGCGTCTTACATCAGGTTCGCGTCGCATGCACTAAACATAAGCGACAAATAACAAGGATACGCGAAATAATGTTTCGTGTGCAGAGATTTAAAATTACAAATGCTGTAACGAAAGGAGTCTGCTACGAGGGCACGATCAATAAAGCTTCATCATATTGCGCACACTCTACACGCTTCTACGTTCTACCATTAGCTCTTATTCACTCAAACGCGTTCGTTAGACGCGACAAAAATATTTCTCGTGCCTCTGGGGCTTCTCGATCTCGCGTTCGGTCGTTCGTAACTTTTCCAAATAATATCCGAGTGCAAAATATTATTCCGCGTATTCTTGTTTTGCCCCTATCGTGTTATGTTTCTTCACAATTTTAAATAACATGGATAGTAGTTTGTCATTGTTTAAATGCGATGTGAGATAAAATCTCTCTCTCTCTCTCTCTCTCTCTCTCTCTCTCTCTCTCTCTCTCTCTCTCTATACATAATACATCAATTTTTCGATTCGTGTCGCCTTACAACGTTTACGATAATTTATCATCTACAGGTGTCATTTCTATTGTTTGTCATTATATGAAATGTCATTGTTAAATTTAAATTACTTCATTTTTATGTTAACTATTCTTTTATGTTAACTATACTTTATATTTTTGCCTTAGAATATCAATAAACGTTTTATCTCTCTTTCTCTCTCTCTCTCTCTCTCTCTCTCTCTCTCTCTCTCTCTCTCATCGTCTAATTACTTTTACTTCCTTCAACTTTAATTGAGTCGAACGATGTAAATAATAGTCAATAGTAAAAAGAAATTAAATTCAAAAGGCCAATGCAGAATGCCTATATTTCCACGAATGCGTCGCGATGAGCGGTGCGAACAGGCAAAGTATCCGTGTAACGCTACATCCGTGATATTATATTGTACACTGCATCTGTATATGTATAATGTAATACGTCTGCACCTCTTTTGCACCTCTTGTATCGAGCTTTATGATGATATAATCCTTGCCAGAATACCTAAAGCGGAAAAATTCCGCTCACCAAATGAATAACTTACTGTACTGCTTGCGTGTATCATAATCTTAGGAATAATTCTATGTGAAGTTATGGCCTATTGTAGAACAGTACACTTCAGGATTACCGCACAAACATTACCGTAATAGCTTATATTATTTGTAATGGATTTTTAACAAGTTATCTAAACTTTAAATTTTAAGCCATAAGAAATTGAACAATTATAATCAGTTATTCTTCTCAGATTGAACTGTGATTGATCAATTTCTTATGACTTAAGACTTAAAGCTTAGATAATGACTTATTGTAGAAAACCTATGAGACATAACGTAAGCTTCGCACAAAGAAAAACATAGCACACATGCTCATTACTGTTCCTTAAGCTATGTTCTTTTCTGTGCTTTAATCACATTATGTTTTACGGATGATAAGATGACATAAGATAGCACAAATATTGCCGTAACGCTTTATTTTACGTCAGAGCCATACTGTTATTTCACATATAGTTTATCCGTAAATGTATGTAATATACGCGCAAGCGTCATATCAATTTCTGAATAAACAAAATTTTCTCGTTTTATTCTAGCGGAGATTATTCGTCATAAAGACCGGTTAACCAAGCGCAGCGTACAAACACAGCGTACATAGACGTAACGTACACAGATGTAGCGTTACACAAAGCCTTGTCTGTCGCGTGGCTCGTTGCGAGCGTCATTCGCAAAAACAGAAAATATAGGCATTTTGCATGGACCTTTTGAATTTAATTTCTTTTTGCTATCGATTATTTATATTATTCAACTCAATAAAAGTTGAAAGAGATAAAAAAGACATATGACAATATAAGACGTTTCGGCAATGTTTGTGGGGTAATCCTTACTTGCCGCTATTATGTTTATGGCTATGTTCCTTTACAATTATAAATAATTTATCAGTTAAATAACGCGGAAAGCAATTTATTGTAACTGCTTAAATGTCGAAGTAATGTATAACAGTAATATCGCTGCGCGTAGCTGAGTGCCGAGCCACAGATCGTGTCCCCACTCCTCAGATGGTTATCGATTAGTTAAAATATTCTCTCTCTCTCTCTCTCTCTCTCTTATCTTCCATCTTTTTTAACTTTAATCTCATCGAATGATATCTTAATGTCAATAAACAAAAGAAATTGAGTTCAAAAGACTCATCTGTTTTCCGTGTTTTCGCAAATGACACTTTGTGAAAAGCTCAGACAAAATGTCTGTGTACGCTACATCTGTGTACGTGTGCCGCGTTCGGTTTCCCAATATCCGATGATATAATCCCTGCAAGCGTAAAACGAGAGAATTTCATTTGTCGACAAATTGATAACCTAACACCGTTTGCGCGTATATGACACTTGACAGATTATTTGGGTACAAAAATCGCTGCCTCCAAGGCAAATAAATTTTTTGTAAATCAAATAAAAATTTCGAAGACAAAGTGATATTACCATACGTATTATGAACGATGTTATAGGTAATCTGTAACAGACAGGACCTTCTCAAATAAAAATTAATAAAAAGTTCAATAGCAATAAGTCTAATTGACATCTATCGAATGATGCTATTAAATGTCTGTCCCAGATAACTCACAATATTTATAAAATATTTGCAAAAATGTTTTTTATATTCAGCATAAATATTATACAAAGTATTTAGTTTATGTTTTCAAAAGTTTTTACATTGAATATATATAAAATATTTATGAAATGTTTCAAAAAATAAATAATAAATAGCTACGAATATTTATCATAAATATTTTGTGCTGTCTGGGATAGCATAATAATGTTTCATTAAAATGTGTAAATTACAAAGAGTTACAAAATTTAGTTTATAAAGTATAATCCCAGAATCGATGAATAATATTTTTGTTTTAAATTTTCGGACGAAAAAATAATCTGTTTATAATGTAGACATTTAGCATTTTAATATGGCTTTTACACACAAAGAGCTGCAACGCTTGCGTCACGGAAATTAACGCGGTAAACTCCCTTTCTTCAATAAAGAGACGATTAATTGATAATACTCCGCGGCAAGCGTTTCCGTATGCAAGAACCTGTATTGTTACAACATCCACATTGAACAGAAACAATATCAAGTTTTTTATGATCAATTTTAGACTGCCAGGGCTGCTATTCTGTAACTCGTTAACGACAAATATAATAATGACGAAGATAATAACAATGTTGCGTACTTTTTTATATTATAAAATATCTGTGCAACGATGTCGTTACTGTACAGGAAGTATCGATCCATTATTATATATTATATACACATGTTGATAGCGTTATCTTCAGAATAGAATTTCGGAGTTATGACATGAAGAAGTATTTCCGGTCTTCTATCTATCCATCGATTACGATCGTTTTTTTATGTAAAGTCATAATTCGATGTAAAAAAATGATTGCGTTCAAGAGAAAGCAGCTTTATGCAGCTGTTGTAAAATTCTTCATAATATGATTAGTTTATACATTTAGATCAGAATTTTGATTGATTCTTTCTGTCCCTTTATTTCACCAAATCATGTGCTAATTAAATGCCGATAGGTATTTAGTCTGCACATGGAATAGCAAGCAACATTTAGTTTGCACGGGGATTGGAGATATAAGCGGCATGTAAACTGCGCGTTGTTTGGTGAAGTAAGCGACGTATTAACTGCGTGCGAGTTAATGAGGGAAACCAAGCTAAAAATCCATCGATTTGTATAATAGTTATATAATAATTGTAAAATTTTTTCCGTTAAATGCAGCCAGAGTTCACTCAGAAAAATGCCAAAAACCTATTTTTAATTTTTAGAAAAATTTTTCTCGAATAAAATTGCAATCATTTGATCTCCGATCAATTACGTCAGCACGGATATTTACGTTTTGCTTCTATATACATATATGTATGTATTACACAGTAAAAAATATTGATATGTACTGTATTGAAAACGTTTCGCTCACGTTGTTATTAATAGTCTGAATTTTTTAACATATTCGAATGTTAATTTAACACATACATATGATTATGTTATTTATAATATAACTTCTCTCTTCCTTCCTATTTACGAGATGGACGATTCATAATAGGCGGACTTTTCACCTGACAGATGTAGTACAGATCGATAGACCGAGCGGCGGGCATTGCCATATATCAGATATCAATGATTTCGTATGTGCGAAAGGGAGGGAACACAATCCGAATATTCGTTCTCTTTCTGACAAAAAAAAATGTGAGAAATATAGGATGGGGGCATAACTGCGTATATTGCATGATATGCCCTCCATGTTTTTTTGTTTGAGAGAGAGAGAGAGGGGAGGACGGTGGGGGAAGGGCGAGCATTCAGAATATTCAGATTGTATTATCTTCTTTTCTATTATCTTCTGTCATATGCCGCTTATGTTCGGTCTATTTACACTATGTCTGTAACAATCCACCCCACTTCCTCCGTCTTTTTAACGTGGTGTATGACTTTTGTCAAGCGAGATCCATCCTGTTCTTCCACTCTGCTAAGGACATTAGCAACTTTTTACGAACCGAGATCCACTTCTGCGTCTCGTAAGGGAGGAGGAGCTTCTTCTCTTTTCTTGGGGCGCACGACTTTCAATGCGGAGCGAGATCCGCCCCATCTTCTAGCCTGTGAAGAGCTCGTGACTATTCACCCCCATCTCCTGCTCCTTGTTAATGGGGTGCATGGCTTTTGATTAGAAGCGTTCATGACTTTTTACGAGAGTGAGATCCATCCTGCTTATCGGGGAGAATCTTAATGTCGAGTATGACTGCGTGCGGATTGATAAGATAAAGGACAAAAAACCAAGGGGACTGAAAATTTCTGCACACTGGACGCGAAAATGGAACATCCATTTAAAATTTTTATAAATTTCGAAAAACAAGCTAGTTTATATTAATTTATTAAAAAATAACCAAAATTTCACATTTTAGGTACTTCGTTACCTACTGAAATATTTCGCGTGAACTATTCCACATTTTATAGTAGCCAAGTTACTTAATCGCTTATTCATTACATTTACGTGAATTTATTCACTTTTTGTGCCCTCGTTCGTAGCGGAAACCTTACATCGATACCCAGCAAATGAACGGTACCTATTAACCGGAGTAATAATTGCTGGCCTATAGTCTTAATGATGTTTTCTAATAAAGGCGTTCTAATTATAACATCCTAATGATGACGTCCTAATAATGAAATCCAATTGATTTGGATATTTTGAATATTTGGCTACAAGTCTCGATTTTACGTTAGGTAGCGTCGAAGTTTCAGCATGTGATTGATATGTGCACGAAGAGTGCTGCGTTATCAATCTGATCGAACATTCGACAATTATACAAGTTAACTTTTATTCATGGCGGAATTAATAAGGTGAAACATTGCGCATAAATAATAGTGATAGATATACTGAAAATAATCAATCAAATGTTCCCCAATATGCACTTTCCTGCATATAATAGCGCTGATTATATTGGCAATCAAATGTTATCCAAATTCACTCTCCTACTACGCATCCACGAGAGTGCTTTACTTATTAGAGAGTTTTTGCAATATCGTTTATCCAGATGCGCTCATGTTATCTTTTTTTTAACATTAACACTAATTAAGAAAAGGCCCATACAGCACAGAAATATGCAATAATATTGTAGAAATATTGCAATATTATAGATTGTAGGTATTAAAAATTATAATATATGTATAATATACATTATGGTGCAAGATTTTAAAAATCTTGCAGCATTGTTACAGAGACATTAAAAAATATTTTGGTTTTGAATAATGAACTGCAGTCACATGTGGAAATACACGTTAATTACACATTATATGATTGTTAATTATTTCCATTAATTTATGACTTCTGCACACTGATGCGGAAACGCTTGACGCGCGGCGCATGTGATAACCAATGAACATATTGGCAGCGATAAGCTTTTATTGATTATCTCGTCGCACTTTACTGTAAGTGTTTCCACGTTCAATATGCGGGAATTATTAAGAATTATAGCTTTTGTTGACAAATTTGTTGTTGCCGTCGCGCGACGGCGAAATTTTTCAAATTCCATAATCAACTCTCATAATTTTTATTCAGATTTAAAAAATTCTTTGAATATTGCCAAAAAAAAATTAAATAGAATGGAATTTCTTATTATTTCCATTTCACTAGTTATGAATATATACAAAATAGGCGTACTTGTATAAAGTATAAAATATATATTTGCGAAAAAGTGTAGAATATATGTCTACATATATAAAATTTAAAAAACATATATATCTAAGCATATAAAATTTGCAATCAAGTATAAAATATAATAATTGTAATATATATAAAACAATTGATTAGTTCTTTTTCTGTATTTTTTTTATTTATATCACAAATTGTATTCAGTAATAATAAAAGAATTATTTCGAATAATAGTTGCAAATATATTGTGTTACAATATTGTTACGACATTACAGCGCAATCTTGTTAAAGGCGGATATTTTTGATGTTGTGACATTACAATAATGTTGCAAATACATTGCGCAATCTATTTGCAATATTACAACATTGCAATGAATTATCTGCAATCATTTTGCAATTTTTCTGTTATATGGGATTCGACATCAGATTCTGTACGACAGATACTTTATTGTCAAAATTCCAATTTAATTAATAGAGTTCTGGCTCTTCCCCAAAGAGTCCTTGATAGGTTTTGAAAAAAGTTCTGATTAAGGTGGTTTTTTTAGTAAATTGAGTTACCATAGAAATGTTTAATTTTTTTATATAATGAAGTTGCAGTACTCAAATTGACGTGCAAAATTCTACGATTAACAATCTACGATTAACAAAAAAAGAGAAAAAAAAATGTTAAAAATGTAACTTCTCACGTATAACTTAGTGACAGATAAGGCTTGCAAACACTTCTTTAACTAACTGCACACATCTTACCGTAGGCTTTTCTCAAAAAACGAGATTATAATAGTTTAAAAAAATTACGATTTTCATGGTCACAAAAAAGATCAATGGCCATCCTGGAAAGATATTTACGTGCATAAACTTGCATATAAATTTAACCTCGAAATTAAACATAATCTCATGTTATTTTCGTTTGATGAAGATGCAGCTCTTGATTTACTATATATATATTCCATATAATTCATTAAGATATAAATGTAGTTTTAATATTTTACCTTTTATTAAATTATGCAGATATTTGTAATTTTGGGTAAGCCTTGGTGAGTCACCCTAAATTTTCAGCACTTTATTAAAGAATCATCTTAAATGTAAAAAAAATGATTTGAAGTTTGGGATGCTAATTTCACGTTTTCGTGAAACAAAAATTAGACATAACTTTTTTATTTCGAACCAGAGCAAAAAAGTCACTATTTAATAGAACTCTTGTAACACTATGCTATACTTGCAGAACTCTCAAGAAAATACTAAAAAATTGTTTTTAATGAAAATTTAAAAACATGAAAAATAACTTTTTTAGTTTTGGTTTTAGCGCCTCAATTATTAAAGATAATCGTTAGAATTCTTGTAGAGCTAGTCAGAATTCTTATCAAACTGTTGAAAATTCGAAACAATTTTTTTTACGTCTATATACTTAGAAAATTTTGCTCCAGAAAATAAATTTTTTTTTCAGATTTCCAGTAGTTCAACAAAAATTCTGGGTAGCTTAACAACAATTTTAACGATTACTTTTAATAATCGAGATGCTAAAAAAAATAAATTCTCTTCGATAAAGAAAAAAACAATCAATTAATAAAGATTATGAAGATATTTTATTTCTTATTAGATTATATCGTTTTTCAACAAAACTTGTTCAACCGTTAACTGGAGCAGTGGATTATATACATCCGAGCTGAATATAATAGCGCTAAGCATTTCCAAGTCTTTTCCGTAAAAGTGGAAAGGCTCAGTAGGGGATAAAAAAGTTTTAGATCTCCATCATTCATTCTCCATCATTTTCCATCAGTTGATTCCGAAGGTTAAATGGGAATTTCCCACTGGAAGAGTTATGGCCATTTTTTATTTTCTGGAGCACAACTTTCTAAATACACAAACGTAAAAAATTTTTTTTGGATTTCTAGCAGTTTGGTTCTGGATAACTCTACAAAAGTAACTTAAGTTCTAACTTAAGTTCTAACGAACATAAACTGTATTATGTATGTTGTATAGAAAAGCCAACCAACTTTTTGGTTAAAAATTAGATGTCAATTTGTATAAATACTTATTTTTTTTTTAGGTACTTATTTTATCATAATGCATAATATGTGCGAAATATATAAAACTGTAGATTGAAATGAAAGAATATTGTACAAAATATTATCCTTAAAAATAATGACTCAAGTGTTCGGATATGAAAAATAAAAAAATAGTAAATTTTTCTGATAAACAAGTAATATAAGATAGGCAGCAAATTAAAGCGCCTTCAACGTTATACCTTTTTTAAAAATTAAAACTTTATTATTGTTTCTTGAAAATTTATTATTTATTTTTTTTATCATAAAATCAATAAACACTATTAGTCAATTTAATTTATAAGTATAAATAAAAATATTTTGTTGATTAAAAGAACTACTAAAATGTTAAAAAATTAAAATAATGTTTTTGTGTAGATTTGTGCAATTGTGGTTGCTCATAACTTCTTTATAAAAATGGCGTGATTGGCTATGACGACCTATTTTACATATTTATTGACTTAAAGTTAATATTTATACAATCACATATACTATTAAATACTATTCTTTAGACGGATTATGATAAACTTACTAATATCGTACTTTGTATCATATTTAGTATAATAAATTTTATCAATTTTGTCTTTTAGTCAAAATTGATATGTCTAATCGTATAAAATCCTTACTTTTAAATTGTGTGCAGTATTATGACCGTATTTAAAACCGTATTTAAAACTAACTAAATTTAAAATTAACACTATATTATTGATATAAAAGAACAGACTTAATTTAATCTATCACAGATAAGATATTATACATAACTTTTCGTTTCGCGCTCGCCAGTATCTATGCAGTTATTTAAGTTTTTGAGCAATTATTCATTATTTTTAAAATGGAATTTATTTAAAATAGTACATTTAATTAAAAATAATGATTCGTGTTATGCATATAAAATTGAAGTTCTAATACGTTGCAGTGTGTTTAAATAGTCTTTTTCCACAAAAAGAATTCATTATTCACTTTTACGAGCACTGTTAACTTTAAAATGGCAACATATTATGCAATTAACCACAAACATTTTTCGTTATTTTAGAAGATGTTATACTATATGGCTTAGCTGACTAATTCAGCCAATGTCAATATTAAGTTGAATTTAGTTTGCTGGTGTCAAATTAGCTGACTTAAATTTGACATTAGATTAGATTTAATTTAAAAAACGTTAGCCGATGTTGTCAGATTTGAATAGATACAATAACATTGACAAGGCTGACGATGGCGTGACGTCATTTTACATGCAACAGTGATGTTACTTAAGTCTATTAACTTATTATCCTGTCTCTTCTATCCATTATAGGATGCAGTTTTCTCTCTTCCACCCGTTGCAGTTCTATTTTTTGCGCGCTCTCTTCCTCTCGTTACACTCTCTTTTCTTTTCTTCTTTTGCACACGATTTTATTAAATAGATATGGTATTTACGATTTTTAATGATATGACTTAGAAACTAATTATAATAATATTTTTATGAATTTTTAATAACATAACCTAGTAGTAACACTAATTGTGATAATAATTTTAGTAATGTAGTATAAAAATGATCAAGCGCTTTTTTATCGACTATTTTTATCAATATTTATTGAATCATACTACTGAACAAGCTATTATTAATTAATTGTTAGTTAAAACTATTAGTATTAATAGGTAGATTAGTTTTAACTAAACTACAGGGAAAGGGGGAAAGAAATCAATATATATTCAGAAATCAATATATATATATATATATATATGTCTCGG
>NW_017259295.1:1126739-1136042 GCF_001594045.1 Atta colombica
CTAAAAATCATAAATACCATATTTATTTAATAAAATCGTGCGCAAAAGAAGTAAAGAAAAGAGAGCGCAATGGGAAGAAAAGAGAGAATTGAATCCTATAATGGAGAGAGAGAGGACAATAAGTTAGAGAGAGAGAAGGAACGAAACTCCTTTCCCCCTTTAACACGGACCCCGATGACGTACTTCCCCCTCCCTCGAATCTAACATCTATGATTTCGCCCTCCCTACCCGCGCGACACTAGAACCATCTGCTGGTTGTTGTATCCGAGTTAGAATCGGTGTATATATATCCTATTATTAGTTATTAGTCAAATTATAGTTAATAGTCATACCGATGTGCTGCTTGGGTTTGTTAATTAAGCTAAAAAATGATATTGAAAGCAAAGCGATTTATTCATTCTTAATCTCTATTTGTTTATTTAATGTTAGGAAAAGGAGATTAGAAATGAATTACACAATATACATTGGTATTTGTTAACTAAACTAGAAAATGATATTGACAAAGCGATTTATTCGTCATTGTCCTTTCTATTTGTTTATAATTCTATTTAATGAAAAGAGATTGGACGGAAATGAAATTACACAAGAGATTTGCTCTTGTTGCGAATATTTATGATAAATTACGAAAATTTGATGTTATAATTAAATTTTTTTGTTATTTAAAATAAATAAATAATTATTAAGTAGAATTATTAAAAATTAAACAAACCATAATAGATAGAAACAAATTCCTAAAAATTGCAAATGCAAATAAATAAAGACAAAGGACTAATGGAAATTGATGTTGTAATTATTAGATAAATTTAATATTACAAATATATACAGGGTAAACCAGACTTTTACCCTATCATTGAATCAGCTTTTTACCCTATCGTCGAATCAGCTTTTACTCTATCGTTGAATCAGCTTTTTACCCTATGAGAAAATTATCGACTGCACGTTGTAATCCAATTAGATATGAAGTCGATAATTTTCTCACAGGGTAAAAAGTTGGTTTAACGATTCTGATTCACTCTGTATATACATTCAAAAAAAATACTCTGTATATACTATTCAAAAAAATAGGGAATACTTTAGAACACGCTCAAAATTGCGCAATATTCAGAACATCACAACACTCGGTGAAAAATTAACGCAAACAAAAATCGAAAAAGCATTTGAAAGTTTGAAATCTCTACTTTTGAAATCGGTAATCGATATTTTAATCTGACTTATTTTTTATAGAGAAATATACGAATACAAATGGATACCTATCAAATCCTAAAATTTTTCGCAAACTTTACGAAGATCTATGGCGTAAAATTCACACAAAAATGCAGTTTACGATTGTCGAAAGAGTGAATCTTTATCTTCAATTAATTTTTTTATTGAATGCTTTATAATTTTTTTTTCACTGAGTTATTGAACGTTGAAGCAAAAATGGTCATTTTTCAATACGTAAACTGTAATTTTTTTTTTCAAAGATCTTGAATATTATTTATTAGTGTTTGATATACAAAAGATTTCAGATGTCCCCATAAGAAAAAAATCCATCAAAAATAAATCCGGAGAAGAACCATCGGACAGGCATTCATCTGTCTAACAAGATCGTCAAATTTGGATGTGAGCAGTCGACGCGTTTGGATATATCTCTTGATTGCTCCATCTAATATCTTTTGCGGTATTCTGTTATGTATTCTTCATTAATAAACACTTCTTGTTCTTTTTTTTAACATTCGTGTTGTTTATTTCAGCGATTTGGGAATGCGTATGCGCGTCCGCGAGCGCGACTTCATAAATTGACCATGCAGGCCTAATAATATATATATATATGTAATATTGAATTTATGTAATAATAGCGCAATTACTACAGGGCCAATTCTCATTAGTCTTTCGCCTTTATTTATTTACATTATTAAAAATGTTTTCAAATTATATGTATAAACATTTTTTTAATTAAAGGGGTTTCTATAGTTAAATAAAAGTATTTTTTACTTACAGCGAAAAGTCATTTTTTTTAGTGTAGAAAAATCATTTTTGCAGATTAAAGAAATGATTTAGTTAATTTTTGCTTATTTTTGAAAAAAAGAAATTTTTATTTGATCACACATTTAAATAAATTAATTCCCTTCAATTAAAAAACCAATTATTTTTATTTGTGTTATAACATTTCAAATCAACGAAATCTTTTTTAGAATTCGAGAACTCATAGATAGAAATCACTTTCTGTATTTAAATAAATTTTTATGAAAGCAAGCAATATCTGAGGATTTCCAGAAGTTTCTTTTTAGATTTTCCTTGATTTTAATATTGTCAGTTAGAAGTTGTCAGTTATTGTTTACTTTATTGATTATATGCAAACTGAAAAATTATG
Source organism: Atta colombica (assembly GCF_001594045.1). Lineage (NCBI taxonomy): Eukaryota > Metazoa > Arthropoda > Insecta > Hymenoptera > Formicidae > Atta > Atta colombica. The sequence continues at coordinate 1,129,093 of NW_017259295.1, forward strand.
CGTTCATTACAAGATATCATTTTTTTTACTTTTATTTGCAATATTTTTGGTTCGCATGTTGTCAAATGAAAAACATTCCGATTCCCCTTAAAAGGAAACTTCACGACATGATACTAATCGCTTTTAACGAAACTTGTTGTAGCGATAAATTTTCACGTTGAGTGTTACTGGGTAAAAGAATAATAGTCTATTCAAACGTTTGCAAGAAAATAAAAATTAAAAATTTCAAGTGCTGAATAAGCTATTTCAAGAAATCGATTTGACCGAAGTGCTTTGGCGCAGCGGTAGCGCGTCTAACTAGTAACGTCGAAGTTGCATGTTCAAATCTCGAACTTTTTTGATATTTTTTTCTTTTGTAAAATACAATTATTACACAAAATAAATGTATATTAATAGATTAATACATTTTGTATATTTATTGTACATTACAAATGCATTTTTCTATTTGCATTTTCTGTTCAGGAAATCTGTTTAACAGATAATTTATATATAACACGAATAAATGTGAAATGTGTTTTATTAAGTTTATTGAACGCTACGCCGCGTATATAGAACACGAATTGCTTCTATCTTCATCTATGAATCTATAGTGAGACAAAATCAATGCAGAAACTTCCATAACTTCTTTACGTAATGAATAGAAGTTCCTACATTGATTTTGTCTTACTTAGCAATTTGTATTCTATATACGCGTTTAGTAAATTTAATAAAACACATTTTACATTTATTCGTTGTATATAAACTACTAAGAAGTAATGAGGTTTATTCTATTTCTACATTAGAAGCGAAGCATTAAAAAGAAACCATATGTACTACATATAAAGTGAGAACGTTTGTACAGATGTTGCTAATGCAACATCTATTTTAACAGTGAAAAGTTTTGTACACGTTATGTACATATACAAGGTGCGTCACCTGTATAATCCGAACAAATCGAACAATTTCTTTAAACAAAATATTTTTAATGAAAAATTAAATATTACAAAAAATCCTTTTACATGGCACTTGGGGGATCTCTGTAGAAAATTATTCGATATATCCCCCATTGAATGATGGCCTATATTCTCGGTCCGAAGTGTTCGCACGCACGCTGTAATATAGCTGTCGACGAATGCTGCCTCAATAACAGTCCTTAATGACGTCACATTGGGATGCTGAGACTTATTTGTGACCCTTTCAACTGCGCTCCATACGTAATAGTCCAAGGGATTTAAATCTGAGCTGTTGAGAGGCCAGAATGGGAGCCGAGGCGAGCAACTCGGTTTGTTTTGGCAATCTCAGAGAGCATCTGTCGTATCTTTAATGTGTACGATTTATATCGAAGGTACTCCTCGGCAGTTTGACGCATTGTTGACTCGCTTACATCAATCGATGCTAATTTTCGCAACGATTGCCCTGGGTCATCCGAAATCAGCGCTTGAGTTCTTTCAACGGAGGTCCTTCAGTGCGTTCTTTCGACTTTCTCGCTGACTTTCTCGCTGACGTATTTCCTTCGTTGGACTGTTCTAAAGCCGTGTATTTTGCCATAACATCATAAATGATTGATCTCGGATATCCAAAAAACCGAATTATTTTCGTTGCTGAGTGCTCAGCCTTTGATGATCGCGGCTCTTCGATTATACTCCGCACTTGGTTTCAACTTTTTGAGAATATGACTATTTACTAGAAGCATCAAGCTTTCTTGGACGCCAACAATCTTTGGCGGAGGCACAATATAACGGAAAATTTAAATTGAAATTTGTCCGGATTTTGGTGACACCCATTACTTACATCTATTACACTAATTTGAGTCAAATTTAATAAATTTTCTTGATTGCTTTAATTAAATTAACGAATATTGAGTAATGCATGGCAACGTTCGTATGGCTAGATATAACAGACGATTATCGTACACAAATAATTTTGCGTGCAGGCAACCATTGTCAGTTGCGAGTCCGATTTTAAAACGTTACCGTGGGAAGTTATCCCATGTGTTTTATGATTTTTTAAGCGCGACATGGCGCCTGTTTTCTTAAGATGAAATTGTTGATCAGTCTGGGACAAAGCTTAGATTTTTACATTTATAATGTTTTTTGCAATCTTCCTATACTCCATATCTGGACTTTTTTCCCCCCTCCCCCCGTCCAGAACGTTAACTTTGACATACTAATTGTTAAAAATTGCCGAAAATTGGTATTTAATAATTTTTAACTCAAATGCTATCAACTTTACAGAAAAACTTTACAGAAAATTTTTTTCAAAATTTTTAAATATCGTATTTTTTCATGTTAGTAAAAATAAAAAAATGCAGTACTAAAAAATTGATAAAAAATTCTGAAAAAATTCATAGAATTTTATAAAAAGAAAATAAATTATTTTCGTCTTTTGCAATTTTTCTGTAAAGTTAATAGTATTTGAGTAAAAAATTATTAAAGACCAATTTTTGGCAATTTTTAACAATTAATATCTTGTTAACTATTGCGGAAGTTGCAAAATGATAAAAGACTTTTCTATTCAGATTCTGCCCCTATGCCCGAAAGATTTATCATTATTTTCAAAACACCCTGTATAGAGGCCTTTAACGCTTACAACGTAGAATTATTTCATTCTTGTTGTTTATATTAAGTTGTCAAGGACAAATAATGCTCACGAATTTTGCGAGCATTTATTGGAACGTGGCCAAAATCGATAACTGAAAGTTGTGGAACGCAAAAAGAAGAGAAGAGAAAAGAAGAGAAGAATGGCGATAAAAAAGAAACTATCAAGAAATGAATAAAGAGGGGAAAGAAATGAATAAAAAGATCTCACTTCAATTTTGATCTCTGGGAATTCCTTTTTTCTACTAGCCTTCACGTAGAAAAAGAGAGATTCTTTTTTCCTTGCTGACACATTTTTTTTCTTATCTCCCCTAATTCAATATTCTCTTATTCTGGTTGCCTTGTCTTTCCTACTTCAATAGCTTCTGATTCCGTTATTTTATATACGTCTTATAACGTTTCTTTATCTCCTGTGTGGGATGCATAAGGCCTCTAATGAGTAATAACAAATTTGTTCCGGAATTGGGTTGTTATCTTAATATTCAACTTGAGGGAAGGGAGGAGGGGAGAAGAGGGGCAAGGGATTAAGTAACAACTAACAATCTAATTCCATGCATGTGTACACTGACATGTATGTATACATAACAATATAATGCCTACAATTTAATGCCGGATCCGAAAAGCACATCTCTACGTCTTATCTACTCGAAAACTAAACCTCTATGCTTATCAAGAGGTGTACACAGCTGCTAAGAATAGATCTTCTAATGCCCAATTTTTTTCATTACATGAATCCTACCTTCCTATTATTTTTTCTTCCTAGCGCTCTGTTTTTTTTCCTTCTTTTAAGTTATTCTTTTCCTATTAATTCTTATCTCCTTTTTTGTACTTTTAACTTTCTTTCATTTCTTATTACCGAGTTGGATAATAAAGAAGCTCCATCGTTGCAATTTGCTTTTTCTATGTATTTCTGTATATTCTGACTGATCTTGTTTCGAATTTTAAAAACTATAATATAAATTTTATATTTCGACTGATCTCATTTTTATTTCTGAATTGTGGAACTAACTTAAAGATTATTTCTAAGATATTTATTTCTAAGATATTCTCTTTTTTTTATTTTACTCTTATTTTTTATTCCTGGACTTATTATATAATCTTTATGTTAACATCTGTTTTATATTTTTATATTATTATATTAACAGGCTGAGTATTTCACCGTTTTTATCGACATTGACTATAATAGTTGATTATAGTAATTTTATCAAATTGTAATTGCAACACGTCAGAAGCGAATAATTTCCGTTCTGTTATATTCTGCACAATGACGATGTTAGAAATTGTGCCTCTTGGATATGACAGCAAAATACTATTTAATACCAACGTGATAATCATAGAATGCGATTATGCTATTAATTTTTTACATCAAGCTGAAATTTGTATCTCCTCTTATTAATTTTTAGTATTAAGCCATTGATATTTTAAATATGTTTATATAAATATTTTATTGAACGATATTACATGTTTAACATTGAGAATGATCTGAGCGGAGTCCAAACGTCGTTTGTTTAATTCGTTCTATTTTGTTTAGCGCCTATTAATATATTCTGTTTACTATTTACAATATATTTTATTTTATTTTCATGGTTCGTAGCCCTTCTCAACATATTTTTAATTAAAGTAATTATAAAAAATTTTTTTATTAATTTTTTATAAAATTAAAACTCTCATATAGACACTTAAAAAGACAAAATTTAACATTTATTATGATTAATTACTTTGCAATTACTAGTAGGTAAGAATCAATCTTAGATAGATACTTACATGTTTATGTATTACTGTAATACACAACTTTTAATAACTTACAATTAATTAATTTTGAATAATTATTTTTTAACTCTAACCAATTATTTTGTAAAATACATTAATTTTAATTTACTACAAGTTAAATTTTTTTATCTTTGAATGTCAAATATCATTTTTGTCTATAAAGTTTTAAATATATATAGTTCTGATTAATCTCCGCTCGCGATTAACTTGAAATCTTGCACATAGATTCTACTCAATGTGAGAAATTAAAAACAAAATGGTTTCAATGAAAAAAAAATTTTTTTTTTATTTTACTACAATACTTTTCATTCAAATAGAATATAAATCTTGCTTCGCGTGGAAAATCGTTTACTCCTTGATAGGAGGGGTAGGTGGGATGAAAGCCGCGTGGAAGTCGTGCGCCTCTAAGCAAAGAGGGAGGTGGGGTGGAAGTCGTTTTGTGTAGAAATGCGTCCCTAAGCAGGGAAAAGGGGAGTGGGATGAGTAGGGTGAAATCTTATGTCAGTCCTTTAATTTCAATTCCGGAGCCAAAACGCAAAGCCATCGACGCAAAAAAATCATTATGGATAAGATTTCGAAGACTTTATAATAAAGTGTCGATATGCATCTGATAATCATGCTCAACTTTATAGTTTCTGAAATCTTATATTGAATTTTTTTGTGTCGATGACTTTGTGTTTTGACTCCGGAGCTGAAATTAAATAAGTTTATTTTAGAACATAAATTCTACATGTAAAATATTACATATAAAATAGATTTTAGTCGATAAATATATCATATTAAAAAAAATTTTTTGTTATTTCCCCAAATTCAGACTATAAGTTTTTTATTTCTTACATCAAAATTATAAAAGTAACTTTTATTAAATTTCAGATCAATCACGGAGATCATTCAAAACTGCACTCTTTCAAACAAAGGAAAAAACTCAATAATTATAATAAACAATGCCTTATTAATGCAAGATTTATTCAAGTTCATGTTATGATTGTTTAGCGTAATGACAATAATGCGAGTGCATATAGTTTATCGATCCATATATGCGAATTATGTAATACAAATGGACACAGTTCATCGATACGTGACTAGGTATAGACGACTTTATCGAATTCGTGTCCAAGTTTACTAAATCCAAATAACTGTATCTATGATTACACTGATTATTTACCCTTGCGATTTCAAAAACTGTATGTAAACTGTATAAAATATGTTAAAAGGTAAACCGTAGTATCTCAACGGTGAATTGAATTGAATAATTGTAATAAAATTAAACACGCCAAATTAGAAATCTTTATATAATTTAAATAATTATATAGGATATTATAAAACGGTTTTTAACGGTTTCTAATCTGTATTCTGTATCTGTATAATTTTCCACCGGTCAGATATTACGTTATCCGCTGAAACGAAAATTTTTGCACTGTAAATGATACTTAATCAGATTATTTATTTCATGTTTTTCTATTAGCGAAAAATCAATAGATTTATAAATAGACACAGCATATCTCTATGAAGGATAGAGATTCACCGTCCGACCGACAAAATCGTCCGACCGACGATTTTAGCGGAGAAAGCAGCTTTGAAACTGTTGTGGAATTTTTTGCTGACCGCCACCTATAGCAGTTTACGCTTTTCCAACTTTTAACTAAGCGGCTACTTTTTCCAGCAGATTAAAAATACGCTTAGTAAAAGTATGCACAACATATTGCGCTGCATAACCTGTGTTATTATTGTAGATGATAAAAAATGGATTTTATATCTAGTTTTTTTATGATCACACTTTGTTAAATGTATAGATAAACGAAAGAGGAAAACTGAGTTACAAATATAAGGCGTCTCACGGAATACCGTTCGGTTCAGTTCGAAGATTATGTTACTACATGACTTATAATAGTCCGTAGTTCGAAAAGTCTATTCAGCAAACTATATAAAGCTGCTAGCAGCGCAGCGCAAAGCGCTTATTAAGCTACTTTCTTCACTGAACACAGACATTATTTTATATCTCTCCGTTTTACTGGCTTCATTTTTATTTAGGATAGGGCTCGGCACTTCTCGGCCGATTTTCGATTTGGCTCTTCCGTTACTCTTTTTACCTCACTATCCTGTGCGCAGTCAAGACTGCTCGATGTTAGGAGCGTATAATTTGTAGACATGAGGTCCATTCTTTAGGCGCTCTCTGTAAACTTCAGACTATCTTTTTTTTGTTCATTATATAATCAAGATAGAATGAAGCAATGCATATAAGATTGAACTCTGATAGAGATATGTTGCATCTATTTACAGGTCTACTGTTTTCTCGCTAACAGTTAAATAAATTTGGTTATGTTACGTATATAATAGAAATAAAGTCGATGGAACGGTGAAATATGTAAATAATCGTGAATCTCTATCCTTCTCTTACGCGCGTAAATTTACGATAAATAGAGATTCACCGTTGCTTTTGCTCTCACTCATTCTCATTGTTATGTTAGCTTCTATCATAGGCATAACATAATTAAAAAATTTATTTAACGTTTTCCTGCCAGCGAAAAGCAATAGATTTATAAATAGACGTAGCACAGAAGCCGGAGAGATATAAAATTATATCATAAATTATATAATAAATTA
>NW_017259295.1:1136142-1145844 GCF_001594045.1 Atta colombica
TACACGCATATTAATCAGATTAATAGAGAAGAATAGGGATTCACAGTAATAGAGAAGAGTAGGGATTCACAATAATGAAAAAGAATAGGGATTTACCGCTGTTCTTGCTGTTATTCACGCTTACTGTTTCATCGGCTTCGCTTTTACCAGGAGGGGATGCTGAGTTATTATTGCCAAGAGCACAGATTGCCAGCGAAGAATCCTTATATAGTTGTTTGTCCTCAGAGGAATCGATTATGTATCTTTTTTCCTAAGGCGAAAATGTGAAAAGTAAAAATTTTTTATATGTATACATGTACATATATACATAAAATATGTACATGTATACATACATAAAATTTTTCACTTTTCACGTTTTTGCTCTAGAGCAAAAGTTATTATACATGATCGATACCCTGAACGGTCCTAAGGAATTTATTCCCGGAATTTATCACTAGGAGATTATTAATAGGTAAAACTATTATAGGAGTCAGTATACGGGAAAACCGCTAAATAGTTAACAAAATTATCAGATCGAGAATCGCAAAATTCAAATAGTTATTCTTTGTTATTTATGCTCTGTTTTGCTCTACCCAGCTAGATGACAAAAGGATTGCGTTCTGTTCACCCCAGACTCCATCCCAAATTTACCCTGACAAGTCGGCAGTGCTTAGCAACAGCGCTGCAATGTTGCCAATTACTCAGCGTTACCGTTTTGAACGGTCTGTTTCAACCAAAGCGACAGTTTTTTAATTGTTAAAAAAAGTACAAAGGCTTGTTATTCTCATGTAGCCGTTGAAACATATCGACAGCATGATTTTATTGCTGTCATCTTGCGGTTCATCATATAAATGATTTACAAAAAACATAAAAAAAACTGCGACAAAAAATAAGTGACATATGTGAAACAATTCATAAATCTATAATAAATCACAATTAACAATCAATGATTAGATAATAATCAGTTTTCAATTGTTTAATAAGTTGTGAAATAATTAGTTTTACTTAGTGATATTTCAGGGATGATTTAATTGTTTATAAATTGAATATATTTAATTTTAAAAAATATAAAAATATCAATGTGAATATAATAATAATATAATATCAAATTTCTAATATTTACATATTTTTAATTATTTTGTTATTTATTGAATAATTATACTAATTTACAAAAAATAATTTTTTAATTATTTTTTATTATTTCCTCCTTTGAATCGCAGACTACGTGTCTCTTATAGATTTTTGAATGCTGAAAACAATGTCGCAAACGAAAAAAATTCTATCACATCAGATTTCTAAGATAATTGAGATTTAATATGTAAAAATGGATTTTATTGGCAATGTTTGATATTTTTTATAAAGAAAATCAAGCAACGTGGTATCGTCGCAACGTCAAGTACATACAAATTTGAAATGGACCTCTTAACTCTGTGATGCGTAAATATTATTGTGTACACGCACCGGCAGGAATAATAATGTTCCCTGACATTCGGCGCGCGGTACACACTCGTACCAAAGCGCACACGTACGTGTTATTGGAAACACGGAGCAGGCGAGGAGTGCTCCGATATTCTATCCTTAGCACAAGGCGCACGATTGAGATAGAAAAAACGTAATTGGACGTGTCGGTTCGCGATGTCCTTTCGCTGTCTCACACATTTGTTACTAGTACGAGTGAGACATTCCGATGTCTCTCACTTGCCGATATTCATAATAATACTTTTGTTATGCATATTTACAGTATTAAAAGTTTTTGTGCATAATTACAATATTTTGTGCTCGGTGTCATAATGTTTGCCTAAATGTTTGAGGAACCAAGCGTTCACGTACTTTCCTCCGAGAAAGTGAGAGTCTAGGTATCGGCGAGGGAGATCAGGATGTCAAATTGTTGCTTTTAGAAGAAAATTGGCAAATAATTTGCCAATTTCTCCGAGGAAGTGAGTGTCTGGGTATCCTGAAAGGGTCTCTCGACCATTATCGACACAGCCTATAGGAACTGCCGTCGAGAAAGTCGATGGCCAACTCTTTGTAAGATAAAATCAATAGGTGAATATAGGCATACTGTATGTACATCGATCGTTATGTTTCCCTGGTACTTGCGTTATTCCGGACCATGACTTCTTCAAATCTGCTAAACATCGTGGAAATAAGTAAATAAATAGCTGAATCTTATTGTTTAGAAAATAGTTCTTCAGTGTATTATTATATGTCAATAAATTATATTATATGTTAATAAATTTATAATCTTATAAAGGCAATATTAAATCACTTTATTTTGCATTTTAACATTTTTGACGAGAAAGAAGAAAATATGTATGCTATATTGATTATATACAATATAATATTTAATGTTACTTTTTCTTCGCAAAATAAGGTATTAATACTATGTATTAATAATAAAGTTTTAATAATAAAATATGTAAATTATAATCATAAAATAACAATAATCAATACATAGCTTAAGTATCTTTTTATAATTAAAATTAATAGTGGTATTGAGTATAAAAATTTATGATTTTATAAATTATTTAAAACTTAAAATTTGTTCCAACGATAAAATATCTAAGAGTCAACACACAAGAAGGTTGTGCGTACATACATACATTGTAATGTTTCCCTGATACTAAAAGTGACTAAAATGGTCAACTGGATTATAGTGAAGAAAAAATTTGGCGAAAAAAAATTTTATTAAGAAGAATGTAATATTTGATACTATTTTTATGTACTTGGTGTATATTTTTTCTTTTGTAATTAACGTATCCTTGAATAAACGTATATATGTTTGTGTCGCTAACAAATTCGCGACAATACTTACTATTAGCTTTTTCCGGAGCTTTGGCATCGACAAATTTTCGATTAAGATTACTCAGAAATTAAAACTGCAATAAAAAATCTGATAATACTTTTATTATATATATAATGTCAACGGGATCTTAAGATTGCGATCAATACGAATAAAATTGATGTAATCGGTATCGAGATCTGAAAAGTCCCGAAAAGGAACCAGTTCAGATTTTTTTCAGTCATGCACATACGTGTGTAATAATTATCGATGTACGAGAGACAGATAAACAGAGAATAGAGAACAGAAATGCATCATAATATGTTTCAATAATACAAATTAAAAATAAAAGTTTAGAAAGATTATGAACCAAACAATAAAGTAAATGCGTAAATAGAAATAAATATATTTATCATGATCTAAAGAAAATAACAAATAACAGATGTTTCGAGCTCGATCGAATCATCTTCGATGTTACATATAAACATAATTAAATAGAACAGATAAACTAAATTAATATACTTAAATTAAACGGTTAAAATAATACAAAAAATAAAATGATACAAAAAATGTGATAAAATAATACAAAAAAATGGCATTGATATTTGTTCGATATGATCCTCTCAACGATCTATCTTTATTCATTTCTATAAGAGGTTTTTGATATATGGATTATTATGGTTCGCAGCAGGTGAATTCTTTGGTTATTCTATGCGGTCTGTCGTTATCTTAATAATAATTATTGATTTCTTAGTGATCATTTAGCTATTCAACTAATTAACAATGTTTGAATTTGAGGAGGCTCCCTTAGCTGCGGATTTGAATCTTATCGTGAATAATTTTTAATGTTATTTGGACATCGCTGATGATGGCTCGAACTGAGCCGAAACGTCCAATTTCATATTCATATTTATATTTGTTGTAAGATTTTTGAAATACATTGTTAACGTACCACGCTTTAATTACTATGTCTTAATTTTTGCTCTCAATTGCCTGTTAATATATGTCTGTTAATATATGTTTATTTATAAAGATTTGATAATCTTAATTCCTTATTTATATTGTTATTCTTATTTATTGTAACTTCTATTATTTTCGGTGACTTTTTTTATTGTATCTTTAATTATTTTTACGATATTTTATTCCTATACTATCCGCAAAAAACCGGGTAATTAAATTTTTGCATAAAAATTTAATATTTGATCGTAACAAATTATAAACCAATTATTGTAGCAATATGTCGATATGAAAATTGAAGTATGAGTTTCAAATATTACTTGTTTTATTAAAGTATTTTTAATCCAATTAATTAATGTTTTCGAACGTTAACTTCTTCTTTATGTAAATGCATGCATGTGTGAATGTGCGTGTCTCGCTCTTAACGCGTAGCGTTACCTAGCAACAACGCGGATATGATGAGTATCTGCTTCCATCTTCGATGATGCGCACGCATCATCATTATTGATTTTGATAATGCTATGAAAGTAGGTCATACGCATATACGCCCATATACAAGAAATTAGAAAAATAGTTAAAATTCAAATTTTTTTTATCAAGCAACGCGGTAATATCGCGACGCCAAGTGCATAAAAATATGCCGTCTGATTGCTTGATCGTCATTGTATATGCGTATGTTCGTGCCGCTAATAAATTCGCGATGATACTTTTTCTGGAGTTTCAATATTGACAAACTTTCAATTACGATTACTTTGAAATTAAAACTGCAATCAAAAATTTAATAACACTTTTGTTTATATAATGTCAACGGGATCTTACGAATGCGACTAATCTAAATAAAATTGATGTAGTATCGCGAGATTTGGAGATTGAGTTCCGAAAAGAAATCATTTCAGATTTATTCATATATATATATATATATATAAACGTACATAAATACATATATGTGTATAAATACATATGTAAAGCGTCTTGTCTATCAAGCTGCTCTCCTTCATTCAAATAAGATTATATTAAAATTAATAAAGTAAATAAATATTGATGCACATACCTTGTGTAATAATGATCAATGTACGGGAAACAGCAACAAAGATAGAATGAGAGAGAGAGAGAGAGAGAGAGAGAGAGAGAGAGAGAGAGAGAGAGGAAAAAAGTGAATGGTAACTGTTATGATTTTTTCCTTGTAATCGTATAATAATATTTATACGTTTTTTTAGATTATCGTAACATCGTATCGTGATGGTATCATAATGTAGTAAAACATGTATTACGAAGGAAAATCTTCTTTATTAAGATAGATGTAAATGTGTGTTTATTAGCTGTGAAGTTTATTAAGTTAGATATGAAGTTTATTAACTTTATCACTTGTAGGAACATATGACGAATGTTTTAGCATTATAATTTGATCCGTGAAAAATAAAGTCTACTTGGATTTTGTTAAATTAAATATTAATTTTAATTGATAAATTTCATTACATTATACGTCATTACACTATACGTATAAAATAGAATAAATAAAGAATAACATTTTCGATTATTATTAATATAATTAATTATCTCGAAAAATATCAAAGTAATATTGAATTCTTTTTTTATTTTTTAAAAGTTGAACCGTACGACGTTGCCGACTTGGTAATGATGTTTTCCGGATCGCGCTGTGATAAGGGATTCGTCTTCCGAGAGGCTGGAATTATGTAGGTACACGTATAACAATCTGACAAAAAGGATGTGATGTTCTTCGATTAGACAAAATGACCGGGCTTTTAACTTGCTCACTCGAATATTTTTACTCAATGCTGCTTGAACTATAATTTCTTATAATTTTGTTGCGGCGAATTTAACTTGCTTACGCTTACCAATGGGGAAATTTTAATGGAGTAACACATACTGTAATCATTCGATATAATGCATTTAATTCTATATATGCTGTATGATAGATATATAAATGTGCGGAGTAATCAGTTAGCAGGCACTCCAAAAATTGGAGCGATTGAGATCTTGTCCCTCGGTAGAGAGAATAATAATCGAATCCGTCTCGAATTAAAAGGATTGAATAGAAAATCAGCTGCAAATCTTATTTATATTTAAACGATCAAAGCTTCCCGAACTGTAGATAATAGTCGAATACGCGAGTATGATTTTTATAAATCTAATTTTCTAAAATCATATACTCATGGAACAGTAAGTTTTTTATACAGGGTGTTGCGAAAGTTTTTGTCAATCACTTTTGTGTAGATAGAGCGGACTAAACTGAGTCGAAAAGTTCTATCATTTTGCAATTTTCGCATTAGTTAATAAGATAATTAATTACTAAAAAAATAGCCAAATATTGGTCTTGAATAATTTTTTATTCAAATTCTATCAATTTTATAGAAAAACTGTATAAGACAAAAATTATTAATTTTTTTCTCATAAAATCCTGAGAAATTTTTCAGAATTTTTTCAGAATTTTTTAATACCGTATTTTCTCACGTTAAAAATAAGAAAATGCAATATTAAAAAGCTGATAAAAATTTCTGAAAAAATTTTTAGAACTTTATGAGAAGAAAATAAATGATTTTTGTCTCTTGCAGTTTTTCTGTAAAATTGATAATATTTAAGTAAAAAATTATTCAAGACCAATATTTGGCAATTTTTTGTAATTAATATCTTGTTAACTAACTTAACTTCTTGCGAAAATTGCAAAATGATAGAGGGAGAGAGTTTTCGACTCAGTTTAGTTCGCTCTATTTACATAAAAGCGATTGGCAAAAACTTTCGGGACCTGTATATGCAGCTCGGTAAACCGCGACTAGTATTGTTTACATTGACGCTCGGTGAATCGTTGGCGTCAACATAAATAATGCATTGATAAAAAAACGCATAGAAGTACTATGAGTAAAAAAAAATTGAATGAATATAATGTTATGTGCATTAAAAATGATTTGTTGCAGACTATTGATTTTTCAGATATCGTCGATGAATTTGCAAGAAAAAAATGAGGCGAAAATGTTTCTAAATGTCATTCTAAATGTCATGATTAATAATTTAACAATTTTTTTTCTACTAGATTATTTTTTCAGAGCTGCGTGTAACATAATGTTAATGTAATAAATTATCGAATATTTTTAAAAAACTTGAATATATGAATTATTATTATATTGTTTTGTCATTTTACGGAAAAATCCGTGCCTTTACATGGGCCTCATCGACACAATGGCCCGAGGCTTCAAAATATTTAATCTGATTCTGAATATTATTAATGAAGTGTTTAATTTGTGAAGAATGTTGCGCAAGTTGGTAATATTCGAGCTAGGAATAATTGAATAATTGAAAAAGGAAAAGCATGGGCAGTTTACGTCATTATTTATTTAATGTTCATAAAAATTGCGATAAATAATTGAGAGTGAATATCGGTTTCGAGTTTGTTGTTATATCTGCGATTGAAGAAAAAAAACGCTTCCCTTCCGATGCGCACGATGATAATAAAACTAACGAAAAGTGTTTCAAACGATAAATCGTAGACGCATTACCGTCGCAAGAATGAATCAATGATTCGTCACTGGTCGTAGGCCAATATTTTTGAGGGATAGATAAAAAAAATAAAAGCACTTTTATTACACAATTTGAATGGACGCTCGATTGGGCGTATATAGAACTTGATTGGTTCAGAGATTATCTAATAATCTCAATCCCCGCAAGTCGCGGTCTCGCGTAAAGTAGCCACAACACATAGTGTTGCTGCGCGTGGCTTAACGCGACATTATCAGTATCTCCAGATGTTCTCATAAATCAAAACCGACGAAATTAACTTTTTCGGAGATATTGGAAACGATTAATTTGTTTTAATTTGGTAAAGGTGGCTTATGAAATCTTCAAAGCCATTAAAATATTTAATCTCGCGATAGAAAATCTCTCTTTTTTTCTTTTTTCTTTTGAAAGTGAAACCGAAATCGCCCTTAATTAAATGATATAAATCTTTGTCCCAGAATTAAACTGTTCCAAGGCAACTCACACTGTGGGAAACACGATAAATGTGGCAAATCTCTTCTTCGAGATTTAATTTTAAAACATGAATAAAATCATGATTAAAGCCTGAATTAAAGTCCTAAGATTGCAACAACCACAGCTAAGGTCGGTATTCACAGTCGATTCTTAAATTCAAGACCGTCTTAAATATAGTCTTAAGATGTAACAAACCAATTAGAGGATATTCATAATCAGATTTTATATTCAAGAAATAAGAATCGACTATGAATATCAATCTAAGTCTCTCTATTACATCTCATTACTTACCACTGTGATTCCCGTGTCGTCGCTCGCCACAACTTCATGCCAGTAACAATGAGGAGAAGTGGCTTAAACTTCTCCGCAGAGGTTATCACAAGACCTTTGTTCCAAATTCAATGCATGGTACTGTGACTTTTTTCCTGGATCTGAAAACCAAATAGGAGAATAAGAAGAAGAAGAAGAAGAAAATATCCTAGTCAGAAATAATTTCTCGAAAAGATGTCATTTCGATGTCGAAAATAAAAATTGAAAGTTTTTTCGAAATTTCTATTGATTTCGATTTTTGGTTCCAATTTCGATTAATTTTCGAATTGGAAATAAAATCTTGAATTGATCTAGTCAGCATAAAAATATACTACTGTCATTAACATCAAAATAAAAGTTAGCGACTGGTAGTAGCTATACTTTGTTGTATGTGAAATTTTTTTTGTGTCGAAAGTGTCGATTTTGCTCATTCAAAAAAAGGGTTTCTAATATGAGATACAAGATATTTTCTTGTACCTTATAATAGAAAACTAAAAAAAAAAATAAAGATAAGCTTTTTACACAAGCTTTTATTATATTACATACAAGTAGGAAAACAAAGAATTTGAATGTTATACATAATTATATAATTTTTCGATATGTGTGTATGTGAGTATGTGTGTGTAATTTTAACGAGTAATTTTAACAATAGAATTATTATTTTTAATATTTCGTTCAATAGTATGCTTTGAGATATTGAATTGTTTAGAAGCTCTCATATTAGCCAAGAATACCCTAAATATCTCATATTATGATTTTCATGCCTTGCGATTTCATGATCATCAAATCTAATCTTTACAGTTAAAAATCATTATATCACGTGTTTTCCTATTAATATGACCTTACTCTATCACTGCATGCAGACTTTATTACCAAATATTTATTTATTATATAATAAAACAAGGTTTGAAAATTAATCTCAATAAAATTCGACAACATCCAATTTCAAGAATCTTTTTTCATAATTACTGTACGCATGATTTAATAATGAGTTTTCTATTAAATATGTTTCACTCTATGAGTAATAAGTTCATAATAAGATCAATCAGATCAATGCGCTTATTAGTTTAGCAGAAATACCGTTATCTCATATTGGGAACCTATCTCATAATAGGCAATTATCCTACCAAAAATATTAAAAATGTATCAAACTCTCATTGCACTCTCTACATACGTAATTTCTTATCACTCGAAAATGTTGAAATTTCGAAGCAGTTTCGAATCGACAATTTTTCCATCATAACGATGTCGAAACGACGTCTTCTCGAAGAATTATTTCTGACTGGGATTGGAGAGAATTAAGGGACGCACTACGGTTGATTGAAATCATTATGTCAGTCGATGGGTTAAGCATGATTAATCGGCACAATTTCTTTTTTCTTTTCAGTTGATTGTGAGAACAATCAATTGATTTTGCTTGACAATTTGCTTGGATAATGAGAATCAGCGAAGAAGAATAAACATCGCCTCGTAAGATTAAATCAACGACGCAATGTATCGAAATTTATGAGGCCTCGACTGTCACATTATTGTGCGATTTCCTTGAAAGGAAATTTCTTAAACAGATAAAACTTTTAATAATTTTGATCTGTACGCCGTCGCTTCTTACCATCATATCTGAATGTCAGATTTCAATATGAAATCCAGATGTTAGAGAGAGAGAGAGAGAGAGGGGGAGGGGGGGGGGGGGG
>NW_017259295.1:1145890-1151742 GCF_001594045.1 Atta colombica
AGAGAGAGAGAGAGAGAGAGAGAGAGAGAGAGAGAGAGAGAGAGAGAGAGAGAGAAGGGGGGGCTATGAATATTTATTTATTATTAGCTCGACAGTTACTTACAAGAAACGTTAGTTTTTTTATACTTACGAGATACGTTAATTTTATTATACACAAGAAAATCTTATACAAGTGTCCGTATTATATATAATGAAAGATGACGACACATAGAATGTTGCGTTAATATTTCGTGAACAGTCATGTCTTTTCTATTTATTTCTTGATTGTTCGAAAAGATTTCAATTTACTGACTGTAAATCAACACGACTTTCTATTTCTTTTGATTGCCTGCAATATTACGACTATATTACAACGCGCGTAATATTGCTTTCTTTTATTATATATTGCAGCTTTATATTGCAACGATGCTGTTCACCGTTTATGTTATGTTTAATTGTATACATAATTGTTTTTTGCATTACCAAACAACATTTTATATCTTTTATATCTCTCTTATATCTTTATTTAAGTTTAATTTACTTTTCTTTCTAATTTAATTAACAAAGTACATATTTTGGCATTTATCAAAATGTAGCTATAAAGATTGGATAATCTTAATTTCTTATTTATATTGTTATTCTTATTTATTGTATTATTTTCGGTGACTTTTTTTATTGTATCTTTAATTACTTTTTACGAATGTTTTTACGAATATTTTGTACCTACACTCATCCGCAATAAACCGGATGATTAAATTTTTGCACAAATTTAATATTTAATCATAACAAATTATTATAATAAACCAATTATTATAGTAATATTTGTCGATATGAAAATTGAAGTATGAGTTTCAAATATTAATCTTTGTTTATTAAAATTTTTAAAAATTAATTAATGTTTTCGAATATTAATTTCTTCTTTGTAAATGCGTGCTTATATGAATGTGCGTGTCTCGCTCTTGACGCATAGCGTTACTTAACAACGCGGATGTGATAAGTATCTGCTTCCATTTTCGATGGTGCGCACGCACATTATCGATTTTGATAACGCTATAAAAGTAGGTCATACGCATATACGCCCATATAGCTACAAGAAATTAGAAAAATAATTAAAATTCAAATTTTTTTTATCAAGCAACGCGATAACAATGCCAAATAAAAATATGAAACGTGCCGCCTGATGGCTTGATGTGTGATCGTCATTATGTATATGCATATGTTCGTGCGGCTGATAAATTCGCGACGATTCTAGCTTTTTCCGGAGTTTCAACATTGACAAACTTTCAATTATGATTATTTAAAAACTAAAACTGCAATAAAAAATCTGACAACATTTTTGTTTATATAATGTCAACGGGGTCTTACGAATGTGACTAATCTAAATAAAATTGATGTAGTCTGTACCATGAGATTTGGAGATTGAGTCCCGAAAAGGAACCATTTCAGATTTATTCAGTCATATATATAAACGCATACATATGTAAAGCGTCTATCAAGCTGCTTTCATAATACTTTCATTCAAATAAGAATATATTAAAATTAGTAAGTGAATATTGATGTATACAATGAATATCGATGTAATAATTATCAACGGGACACAGCAATGGGAGACAGCAACAAAAATAGAGTAAGAGAGAGAGAGAGAGAGGGGGGGGGGAGAGAGAGAGAGAGAGAGAGAGAGAGAGAGAGAGAGAGAGGAATAGAGAGAGAGAGAGAGGGAGAATGGAAGAGAGAGGAGAGAGGAGGGACAGAAGTTGTTTTATAGAAAAGGTAGTTGCATATTATAAATTGTACAATTTCTGAAAGATAATTATTTTCAATATTTTTCTAATTGATTAGTTTCATTATTCTGTACATACAAGTGTTAAGGTATAGTTATCGAAACAACCTTAAAAAATTACTTTGCATGCACATATAATACTACCGGAGTTCTCATATTTGAAATAATCTTTTATTCTTCATAAAATGACTAAGAAATAAGCTATTGAAATAAAAAAATGCATTTTATAGAGAATGAACAGTATATTTATTATTTCTAATTGGAATTTCATATAACGTTAACCTTATATATTTATATTTTTTATAAAAAAAATGTCGAACATCGCTAAAAAAAATCCTTTTTTACATATTAAACTTTAATTACCTTCGAAATTTAATGTGCTAAAATCTTTTCGCTTACAGCATCGTTTTTAGCATCCAAAAATCTGTAAGAGACACGTAGTCCGATTCAAAATAATTTTTTGTTGTAAATTATCCTAGCAGCACAATTCGCTCGGTACAACATTGTTACCAACGTTTCACTAATGAATTATGTTGCTAGAGTAGTATTACTTATGCTGTTTTTATTTCTCTTAATTTAATCCAAAAAGTTCTTATTTTAATTTAATGTACACATATTGAATTTTAATTTTTTTGTCTTGACTACAGTTTTTATTTTGGCTAATCTTTTCTACAATAAAAAATTTTACGTATTATGTATAATAGTTATACGTAATCAATTGTACGATAATACAAGAATATGTAAAGAATATGTAGATTACATAAACTTATAATGCATAACTATTTGCAAATCATATTTGAAAAAAAGATAACTATGCGAATATAAGATGCTTATTAGTCTCATCACACATTTTTCAAATGTTTTTTTCCATCATTACGGAGCGTTGCGTGTTATTTGTAGTGCATCGGCAATTGAAAGGCTGGAATACCTTGAATATATAAATCACAATATAACATGAACATATGCATTGTATACGCGTCAACACTTTATGCATGTTGTTCCTCTCAAAAAGGATAAATAATCTGATATTTTCTAAGATTTCTGGATGTTTATCCAAACAATAAAATATGTACAATTGCAGAGTATTACAGTACAAATAATATTATTCATTTAGAAAATATTTTAAACCCTGTTTCTTGCCTTTTTTACAATTCCAATCGAAGCTCATAGACTATTTTGCATATTCGAACAAATTGCTAATACAAGTCTGTTGATATTAAAATATGATAAATTTTGGCATTAATTTTGATGTCTTCTCCGCTAACATGCGGCCTTTTAAGATTTGTTTTTGATATAACTCTTGCCAAATTTATAAAGGCATGAAGATATTATTTTTTAATTTTAATTAGTATAATTATAATATTTTAATTATTATGTTTATTTTTATATCTTTAATATAAAACTTTGGATAACATTAATGGAAATCTATCTACAGTTATTTTCTTTTACTTTTATACACTGAAAAAAAAGTACTAAATTTTAATAAATATTTATTCTTTTATAACTCTTCAATAAATAGATTTAAACTGATAAAGATTCTGTAATAGTTAAAACGTATTGCTGTTAAAGCTAATAATAATACAATTGCAAAAATAAACAATGATTGAACAAGTAAGGTGTTAGAAAATATTATTATTATATTTTCTAACACCTTACTTGTTCAA
This sequence comes from Atta colombica, assembly GCF_001594045.1. Lineage (NCBI taxonomy): Eukaryota > Metazoa > Arthropoda > Insecta > Hymenoptera > Formicidae > Atta > Atta colombica. Next base: position 1,149,314 of record NW_017259295.1, read on the forward strand.
TCATTGTTTATTTACAATTGTATTATTATTGCTGTGCAACTGAATGAGCATTAATTTTAATTGTTTTTTTAACAATATATATTTGTTTGAGTAATTTAACATTTACTTAGGCAAATTAAATATTTTTTAAATAAAAAAAAATAGTTAACGGTCAAATAATGATTCTTGTATTAAATAAATAAATAAATAAAAATAAATATGTTTATATTTAGTAAATATTTAGCTAATACTATTTAAACAAAAAGTTTATTTATCTTTTTCTCAAAGTAGAGAGAGATCATCAAAGCACAAGTTGTGTGTATGCGTATATATTTTTATATGTGCATATATTTTAACGAAGAAAAAAAGAAATTTTGCAATTCATTCGATGCACTTTATTGATGCATTGCACATACAGCATTAAAATAAATCGCGATGTGATTTAATTACAGTCGAGATGTAAACTGAAACAAAGACAATTTCTTCTAGTTAAAAAACAATTTTATTGTACAGGAACAATGTTTAATGTTTAATAAAACACTTATTGTGATCACGACAATCAGTAATGTGATGTATACGAGTTTGATTTAAGTTATATACCGAAAAATTATCCAAGTAATTAATTTTAAATAAAATTTTATCAAGTCTTACTACTATAAATGCATCTTTAAACTAGAAAAGTCTTATTTTTATAAGTTCTGTAAACTAATAAGTGAGATTATATAATTAACATTTTTTTTTCTTATAAAAGAAACACACGCTGAATTCAGTGAACACATGCTGAAGACAATTACATCTTTACTTACAAAGGAAGATCAGTTTTTCATCTATCCTTGTAATAAACATATAGCAGTGTATACAATATATTGATACATTTATACAGTCAATATTTTACGAATAGTTAATAATTTTAATTTAAGATTATATGCACGTGTTATAAAATGTATTATAAAAATCACTTTAATTTATTATTAACTTTCGTTTGCACATCTTGTATAAAAAATTATCACTCATTAATTATTCCGATACTGACTACTTGATTGCTAAATTTGAAGAGTAATGTTGAATAACTAAAATCTATGAGTGATTGAATAATGGTCTTTATTCCAATATTTCTGAAATCAGTTATTCATAGTTTATTGTTGCTATGACAACATAGAACAAGGCGGCCTTGTCTTTGGTTGCTAGACGGTACGATCAAGGTCTCAGGTTTTCCATTGCATCCGAGTCTTCTTTGCATGTTCGGCTCTGTGATGGGTCATTGAATACCTCGATCTCGGACGGTGCAACACGTGTCTGTTGCAAATCACCAAGTATCAGAGTTCAGTCGACACCATCGAAACAACTTTAAATTCTCGTAATCGATTCTGCACCACGGAACAATGTGGAAATGGTGCCAATTCTATTACATTTTGCTACATATATCTGTATTGGCAATGGAAAGGAAGACTGCCCTCGATTCGCCCTTTAACATCATGCTGCTCCGTTCCTTACGAAATTGGAGTTTCGATATTTTCGGTATGTTTAACTAGTGATATGAATGATACAAAATTCTTTGAAAATTCTATTCTTATATTTTCCTCGCAAATTGCATTAAAAACACGCAAGAGCACATGATAGACAAGTGTTGATTGAGGATTGTCGTTTTATGGAAAACAATTAAAATTGTGTTGTACTCGTATATGCTATTACACACACAACCAAGAATTTTTCATAAACGACATAATAGTCGACCTTTTTCTATCATGTGTTTTTATTCTTATTATAGTATTGTCACTACTGAAATCTTTTTTTAAGGACAAGAGCACACAATAGACAAGTGCGACCGATTGTTGTGATAAAAAACAATTAAAACTGTGTGTCATGCTCATGCACGGTTACATACATGTGCATTACCAGGGACTTTTATTAATAACACTTTATTTATGTGTGCTCTTGTCCTAAATCATTTTTCAATTTTTATTTTGATATACGATTACAATTATAGACGTTCATTTCAAATTCATTATTATGTTAAAGCCAAAGATTTTGTTCAAAAATCTTGATGTGTAGAGTATAGTTGTGGAATAGGTGAAGAGATTATAAAATCGATATTTTATATAGTTTGCGTTGCATCTTGAAAACGACTCTAAACCATTTCTAAAATGAAAATGACTTTTTCACAGTTGAAAATGTTATGACATACTGATCATTAATGTTTATATCAAATAAATATATGTTCATTTAGTAAATATTTATTCAGAATTTTTCAAATAAATATTTATTAAAATTTAGTATTTTTTTTCAGTGCAAAAAGAGTTTTCATACGTTGCATATGCGCGCGCGCGCGCGTATGTGTGTGTGTGTGTTTTAATTTATTTGTTACCATTAAGTGTTTGACTATAAATAATTAATTGCAAAAGGTTAACTAAAAAACGTATGAAATGTATGATATTTTGGGAGATCCCCAA
>NW_017259295.1:1151842-1156238 GCF_001594045.1 Atta colombica
CTCCCGCGCACTCACGTTCCCGAAATAATTAAACACGCATATAATACGTACATAAAAAAGAGCATAAAACTCTAAATTAAGTTTTACAGAAGTTACTGCCGTAAAATGTGTGATCTACTTCCGTTTTCCGATCAGAGATTGCAAATCTAAGGGAAGTCTTATCGATTAAAGCGATTTCGATTGGCAAACTTGAAGAGAAATCCTAAGCATAATTTTTCGAGAAGAGAAGTTACATAATTTCGACTAGGAGAACGTGAACTAAATTTTAAAAAACTATTTTTTGCTATGCGGAATAGGCCAGTCCTTTATTTTAGTAGCAATTTTTTTCTGCTTATTAACATATGCAATATGTGACCTATTTTGCAAAAAATAAATAGTTTTTCAGGATTTAGTTCACGTTCTCCAGCCGAAATTATGTAATCTCTTTTTGATAACAAAAAAATAAATAATAACAAAGGTTTTTGGGATTTAGTTAACATTATAATTTGTGAAGGGATTATCTTAGCTAAGCCTCTTTATAAATTCACTGAGGAGTAAATTTGTTTGGGGGGAAGAGATATCAGAAAGCCTTTGAATCACTAGCGAGCGTTGATGTATCTCCTAATTCTCTCTTTTCTCAGGGGACAAGAGATGTTCATTCGGATGAGCTTTCAAAATGTTGCACGTGCGACGCTCTGAACTGTAAATAACCCCTTTAAGAACGCCCCTTGTTTAAGAATGCCCTTGATATTTCCGCTCATTTATGACGTTCCTGGATCGCCAATATAATAACACACAAGGGTACAAGACTATTAATACACACAAAGAAATCAAAGACAATCAAAGTAAAGGCGAGCAACGTTAGAGAAAGAAACGAGTTCGTTCGCGCGTGTTGACAGCTTTCAGCCAAGATAAATTTAGGCGCGGACCGTCTTGTGGGAAATTGCTTGTCAATTTGTTTCGCTCGTTATATAATTCAGTGCGCAGAGATTCGCTGTAGCATGGGCATATCAATGTAATTATATATCTATCAACAAAGCCTTGAAATACACGTTCCACTAAATACTGTTAAATACATGAAAATAATAACGATGAAATGATGCTCGCGAGCGTTGCGACCGTCGAATGGAACGCACCTTAATTGAATCTTAGCTGATATTATTTCGTACCTATCCTGTTAATTTCTAAGATTACTACAATGTAATTATGCTTGAAATGTTTATCTTATTCAGAATAAGATAAACGTACGAAGAGAATATATGTATACTAGTCACTATACAGAATATTCCATTTCTCTTGAGCAACATTTCTAAATAGATTATTTAATTACTTTTGATCTTTCCTTAGCAAAAATATTAAAGACTTAAAAATTTTTTAATTATAGCGAAAGAAGAAGAAAAGCTTCTAAATTAAACTTTGGAAAACTAAAATAAATTCTAAAATTATTTTATTCTTTATTAATTTCATGTGAAAATTTCATTAATATAATTATAATGTAAATAAAATTGATATTAAAAATTTCCAAAAATAATTCCAGAAATGATAAGAAAATATTTGCAATAAAATAATGCATGAAGAAGTAAAATATCCAATATATTCTTACAATTTATGTTTTGAAATTTTTCTTTTTTTAATATTTTTTACACATACAAATCATAATCTTTTCTTAAGATATAAAGCAGTTATCTATATAATTGATATATCTATAATTGATGTACATCGATAGTGTATTATAATAACAATTAATAATAAGGTAAGTCTGATTCGAAAGAATAATATATATTTTTTCCGTTATATATTTAAAATATTTTAACTGATAGACAATATTATAAACATCTAGGAAAAGGTGAGGAATGCGATATATTATGCGAGCTACCTCAAGTTTTTATATAGATATGATAATCAAAGATTCGACATGCGAGATTATACGAATAATATAAATATTTATGTTTCCACAACATGTTATTAGCATTAAAGATGAATAATGCGTACTTAATTATCGGAATTTTTATGAATACTTACGAATATGTTCTAAATAATTAAATTATTGTCATTTATTCTCTGTAAACATATTTATTTATAATTATAAATTATATTTATAATTTATACATAAATTTATATTATATTAAATATATTGGAAATTTTACGATGATTTTCTAAGGACGGAAGGAAAAAATTCTCACAGCATAATGATTAAGATTGTAATGGTACAATTTTTATTTACATTTTTGATTTTTTTATCCTGAGTTTTTTTTTATGAAAATTGCTTCTGCTATATAATTAAATGTCTTATTAGCATAATCTGTTTTGCTGACTAATAATCGATTAAAATAATAATAAACACGCATACGTGATTATGACGTAGTCTAAAGGAAGCAGTTTTTTTTTCCGGTAAACGCGATAAGCGAATGTAACTCGCGTCTTCGCGGTACTTCTTCCTATTTTAGCTGCTCTTCTGCATAATTCATCATTTTGTCCGATAATTCAACGCACGTACCGTACTGCATTTAGGATCTCATTATTATTCTGTACTTCATTATTATTTAACTATGATACCTTTATTTCTTTTTAAATTCGATGTATAATTGAAAATGTTACATAATCGTGTCATAAATTCTATCCTAAAATAAATGAATAAGTAAATAATTCCATAAATAAAAGATAAATTCATAAAAAAGACTTACTTTCTTCAAAAATCATTTTTAAACATAGAATTTATGGCATCATTATGTAAAAATCTGATTACAAATAAAAATAATTTATTTCCTAAATTTATTTTTTTGAAGACAAAATTTATAACATTATATAATTTGATATTTTAAGTTGTACGTCTAACTTACAACTACACGAATCATGCGATAAAAGTGAAGATCTTTTAGCAATAAATTAAAAGTATTTATCAAAAGAAATAAACTAATAAAGCAATATAAAATGTATAATTTATACATTTTTGTTTTTAAAAAATGGATCTATTTTGTAAAAATAAATTTGTAAAATAAAAGGTATAATTATTTTAGCCTATTATTAATGTATAAAAATAATCATAACTAATAAAATATTATGTCTATCTTCACAAATTGAATTTATCTGAAGAAATTTGTGATAAATATTTTTGATAGTTATGATTATTCTTGTATTATAATTGGTCAACATAACAAATATACATTTCATATAATTCTTTATTAAATTAAGTCAATCCATTTTATTTCATAAAATAAATCCATTTTTAGAGATAATTTATAATGCAATTGTGTGTGCTATCTTCTTTGTAAATTGTAACACTCGATTTGTTAATCTCGTAGGTAGAACAGGAATGGAGGAAAAATATCTGCAAATAGCAAGAAGAGCAAACAAAATGCAGAAAAATATTCCCAATTATGTTCCATTTCCTTGTAATGTAACAGGTAGGTTCTTGAAAATTTATTTTTCATTTTTTTTATCAACAATTATTCATTTCCATAATTATTTTGGCTCTTCACAGGTTAGTACGAATATATACTTTTATAAAAAAAAATATTGTCATTAAAAGTTATGAGACTTTATATACCAGTAACATCTTTAATAACAAATAAATAAGGCATTTTACTTGCAGTTCAATATTTTTAAATGTTCGTTTAACTTAATTAGAATTTTTCTTTTAACAAAATTAATTATTACGCAATATTGTATATACAATAAATAACAAAAATCTTAAACAATTTTAATAATTTAAAATTTTATTACAGAGTAAGGTTTATTTAATTAAAAAGTGTGTGTGATTTTATTTCAATTATTATTACCATATAAAAATTACTGCACGTCAGTTCGAGGTTTCATTGAAGAATAATCGATTCCAAATTATTATTAAAACAATAATAGATTAGAATATAAAATAATGTGTACTTGAAAGGAATCTGTCTGACTGGTGATAAATTTTAGATAGTCGGTCGCCAGAAGTGCCAGAATCAGTGCATAAATTAAGACCAGGTGATATTGATGTCATTGCTGCGATGGGTGATTCTCTTACAGCTGGAGCTGGAATTTTTGCAGATAGTGTGCTTCAAGTCGCCATAGAAAACAGAGGAGTTACTGCGACTGGTGGAGGCCAAGGCACGTGGAGAGAATATTTAACTCTTCCCAACATAATTAAGGTAAATTGAAATTAAATTCTACGACTTTTTTTTAGCAAAATGCAATATGATCAACGTATAAGATGTAATAGATAAAAAATGAAAATTGATGGTAATTAAACATGATAGTTAAATCATAATAAAATGTAATTGAAATATTTAAAATCATTTATGTGATTTACTTGTTTTAATTACATGATTTCATCATGTAACTTTGTGTTTTTTTTTTAGTAAGGATAAATGCACTATTGAAAAATTAAATACTTTTTGTTATCATATGCATGTATTTATAAATACATATATATATA
>NW_017259295.1:1156338-1162607 GCF_001594045.1 Atta colombica
AATTTATTATCGATTATTCCTAGTATTATTCCTAGTATTATAAGTGCAATGTTATGTATGCGTTATATTTAGAAAACTTATTATAAAATCTGATCACGAATGATTTTGTCAAGCTTTTACAAGAAAGGTATATACACTTTCTCTTTGTAAGTATGCGCGTGTGTGTGTGTGTATGTGTGTGCTACCTCGCTTTATAATCCTAGTTGAAGTTGTAAAGTAATAGTATAAGTTAACATGAGATAATATACAGAAAAGAATATATTGTATTTTTCTTTTTTATACATTTTTTATAAAATCGTTTCTGACCAGACTTTATTATAGTGTTTAATTATATTATTTTTTAATAGCATTTTTTGTTTGATCATAGAACTCCGAATCGATTATTTTTCATTTCTTACGTGTAAAGTATAAACGAGTAACTTAAAAAATTACTGATAAAATTAAGAGTTTAGTCTCTTCGTTTTATAATTAATTTGTCTCTGTGAATTCTTTCTTAATAAACAGTAATTAAAAAAACTTTTAATCTTTGAAATATAATTAAAGCTAAATATACTATATATCAAAGTTATTTAAATTTTATTAATGAAAGTCAGCGCAGTTATTAAGACTGAAGTTATTAATTAAAATTAATTAGATAATGATATCGTTTTTATTTTCCAATTGAACGTTTCAACTCTCTTCTCCTCAACATATATAGATATAAATAAAACTGGGATTATAATGAAAATGCATATTTTATGTTATTAATATGAATACAATTGCATATCTACGAATTATGTAAAAGCAAAGCATTAAAGTCTACTTTTATTTTGCAATATATCTTTTTGAGCATATTTCTTGTAAAATTGCATATTTATATTTTGTCAATTATGTTATTGATTATTGGAATATTATATACAATATATGTATAATCAAATTTAATATTTTCTATTTGATACTTCCGTTGAATGATTTCACTCGTATAATGCGCTAAACTGCTGAAGTACTTGTGAATCTAAAGTATATCATACACGATTGAATATACTCGGCAAGTATCAGTTGGTAGCTAACTAGGCGGATATGCGCGACGCGCAACTCGACGCGCTACCTCGAGCTCATCTGTTTTCCGAACGTGTCCTGATATGTTCGGTCATGTTTGATCAGTTCTGTGAAGTTGGCACTCGACTTTAACGAAAAAAAATTTTAATGGGTGTTTCTTATATAATTTTTTATGCAGAAAAAAATTTCTACTGTTTTTTTTGATATCTTCCTTATTTTACAAAATTAATGATTATAATAATCATTAATTTTGTAAAATAAGGAAGATATAAAAAAAAACAGTAGAATTTTTTTTGTAAATAGAACTAAAACGGCATCACATCTATATGAAATCGTTTGTAGTTGCACCGTTCGAAAGTTACAAACGATTAATAATAAACAATAACGCAACTTTGCCAATTTTAGAGATATTATTTAAATTCCGTTTCGCGCATCTTCCTTTCCGTTTGTAACTTTCGAACGCAACTACAAACTATAAACGAATCGAAAATCACTATAAATAACTATAAACAATTATATATAGATATGGTACCGTTTTAGTTCTATCTATAAAAAAATTTCTATCGGTTTTTAAAAATTTGATATCTTCCTTATTTTACAACTACAAACAAATTAATGATTACTACATTTAATAAACATATATATTGCATATTTTTGCATATTTTTACATTATTTTCTAATATTTCTACATATTTTTATCAAATTTTATGCATATAATATGTGCATATATTTTTGTTTTTACGTGTATATAATTATCAACTTTAGATATAAATATAGATATAAATAAATAAAACTAAGATGTAATCAAGAAAACCAATATAATCAAAAAATTCAAACATACATCAAGATTTTTTTTTTAAATTATGTGTGACACATGATACATTGTTATCAATTTTGAGATGTCGGTGTTGGTAAAAGAATGAGAAGGCAATCGACATTTTCTTCACAACACACAATTCAATATCTTTGGCTTCACTATTTAAAGAAACGTGACAAACACAGAAGAAATTGTTGCAAAAGGATTTTAGCATAACATTAACATAATCATATTTTTATTCACGTTGGACTACCTCTTTACGGACTTTCGTCAATGATTGCATTCAATCTTCAGACGCTCGTATTTTAGAGATTGTATATTAAACGTGTAAATTGCAATTTGTTATCTCTTAACTTTTGAACAGTGGATTACCAACACAGCCGTCGATTATTCATGACTAATAGCAAATTGTTTTACATATGCTACAAGTGGCTTTTTCATTTCAAAATCATGTTTATTGCAGTTTTGACAAAATATATAATTAAGTGTATTCTTTCCTTGCTTTAGTAAATGTCTTACAGAAGATTTATTTTCTTTTACTTTATTTTATTTTGTTAACTTATTAACTGATTAACATTATTTAAAAAAGTTTTAATTAAAAAATTGGTTTATGACAGTTGCTGTAAATTATCCTTTTCTTTTTAATTATTAAGAACCCTTTAAACTTATATACAATATCGGTAATTAATAGGAAACAATACAGATAAATGAGTTTCAGACTATAATCAAAAAAATGTAGCCTAATATTTTTGGCCAAGATTATATAATCCTGAAATATATTCCTTTTCTGAAAACTTATGTTGTACTGTTATATAATCTTATATAATAAAAAGAAAATAGATGTTTTTTATCAGAACATTAAGCAATTTGCCGAGTGAAAGTTAACGTAATTTAAGACATAATACTAGTTAATAGAATCATTATCATAATCATTAAGCAATATTTATAATTATGATTTTTTTTACAAGTTCTTTAATTTCTTTCCCTACTTTAAATGTCTTATCAAAATTTTCTTTTCTTTTCAATTTATTTTATTTTAAATAATTTTAGAGAATAATTTTACAATTAAAATCAAGATTTCTTATTTTTAAGATTTTGTAATCTGGCTGAATGGTAATTAAAAAATTATATTTATGAAATATATATGAACCGATTTGATTTGGATAACAAAAATTATATTCTGAGAGAGGAGTAACTTTAAAGATTAACAATTATAAATAAAAATTGAATCAAGAATATACACACACGTATGTGTGTGTGTGAGTGTGAGTGAGTGAGAGAGAGTGTGTGTGTGTGTGTGTGTGTATATTATATGAAGCGAATCTTGATGCTTAATAATATTTATATCCAATTTTTACAAAAACAGGCTCTAAAGCAGGCTTGTCCAAAATTCGCTCGTGAGTTGAAACGTTTTCTATCTCTCCGCCGTCGGTAGAGCGAGACGGCACGCGGAGAGGTAGAAACATTTCGGCTAACGAGTCAAGTTTTGGACAGGCCTGATTTAAAGATTTACTAACCAAATATATATATGCATGTGCAAATTAGTCACCCATAAATTTTTAATACATTAGGAATTCAACCCCAATTTGATAGGATTTGCATTGGGAGACTCTTTGACCACTGACAAAGCATCACAATTGAACATTGCTGAATCTGGTGCCGAATCTGCGGATATGATATACATGGCGGAGATGCTAATCAAGAAGATAAAAAACGATCCGCGGATAAATATGCAGAAACATTGGAAGGTATATTGCGCTTGACAAATTCAATTTGTTACAACGAAAAAAATTCAATACAGCATATGCTATTACTACGTTTCGTTGTTTGTAATTATTCAATTAAAAACTGGACAGTTACAGTTTTAAACTTTTTCTATGGCAAAAAAACTGAAAGGTTTCATTGCTTGTCATATTTTGTTAAAATAATTATACCCCAACTATATGAGTCAATGACGGACTCAAATATGTAATGGTTCTAAATTTCAAACAAATATATCGCTATGTAAAATCTAAAAATAATAAAACGAAGTATTTTATTACTTACAATTAAATCATAATAAAATAAATTAATTTAAAAAAAGGAAATTTCCATATCACATAATAAATACGAGAAATTAGATTGTGACAAAAATCGCATTTTTGCGCGCAGACGATCAATATAGGCACAATATATATATCAAGATATTTATACGAAAAAAATGTCCAGATCATTGCGTTAAAAAGGAAAATATATCAAAAGTATAGTTTTAGCAAAAAAATGTAAAGCGATTCTCGCAAAGAAAGATAAGAATTCGAAAGACAACTTCCTTGTCGGTCCTTGAAAATGCGACGTTACTATATCTAGTTGGACAGCATCAGTTCTCGAAAAAATATATAAAATCAAGATTTTTATTATTCAACTTTAATCATGCGATAAATATTTACGGTGTTGTTACATAAGTTTCCTTACGAATTTAATTATTTAAAACACGTTTTTTATTAACTTTTGGAAAGTGATTTAGAAGCTATGAAAATTCGTGTCACATCACAGCAAAAATAGCTATACTATTATATAATAGTAGATATAGAAAAATCTGCGATATTTGATTGGTTATATATAAAAAAATCGAGATGGTAATTCGAGCTCATCTTTTACAGGTATATTTATTAATATCTAAATTACTTAAGATGAAAATTTCAAGACATTCTTAGATAATGCATTTTGGGATATAACTTAATTCGCTATATTTATGATAAAATATCTTATTTTTATGTAAAAAATTCTGTATGTTTTTATTAGAGCTCGAAAAGGAACTGAGAAATGTAACTTTCGATATCCGCCCGCGGATCCGTTCGTGCACACAGATTTGGATCGGTTCCATGAAAATGTTATCGCTCAAAAAGTTTTTCTCAGAAACTAAGAGAAATAGAAAAAAAGTTTTACACAAAAGTTGAAGGTTTTCTTGGGGGAAAAAAGATAGAAACAATGGATAGGAAGTACTACCAAGATCAGATCTATCACTATCAAGATCAATTTTGAATTTTTTAAATGAGAACCTCAATTTTTTTATTACATATTCTTGTAGCTGAAGTCGAGTCGTTTTCAAAACACTATAATAAAGTACTTTTTCATATACATCTCACTTGAAAATTCCCTTGAAAAAACAGTACCGCCGGTATTATTGTAGGTGTCTAATATGTCATTGTGTATTGCGTCGACAATAAGAAAAGTTACTCAATTTTAAGTTGTTGATGAATCTTATACATTATATATTATAACAGAGGAAATTTAGTAATGGCACATTCAATATAAGATTGTCTCTAGTGTACATGGTTTAAAAGCCATGAATTCTCCTTTAATTTGATTTATTTACACAACGAATCTGCATCGGATTGATAAAGGCTTTATTGGACTCGAATAACATAAAGCGCAGGATATCATAAAAATGATAAGCGGATCATTAAGAAGTTGAACATAAAACAGTGGGGACAGTAATAAACATTTTATTGTTTTTTGAATTTGAAATTATATGCGATTATACTGTATGTAATTGTATTAAGTTTTAATTTGTTCACTGAAGTGGAGTTCACATATTGAAGGTTGAAACGTAAGACACATTAGACTATATTCTGTAAAAGAATTTTATAATACGATTTGGTAAACTAATTAGTCCAGTTCGAATATCTCTGAATTTGTATTTAATTTGAACAATATATAGTATTTCGTAATTGTTTGTAGTCCAATAAAACTCATAATAATAAAATAGAGATTTTTAGAAGAATAACTGCTATCCGACTTTAAGGTAAAGAAAAATTATTAATATCTTATCTTAATTCAAAACCGTTTGTAGAGATTTTCCTTTTGTTTGTAGTTGAATATTTTAAAAGTTATAATATAATTTAAATTAATTAACTACAAATGAAATGAGAATTACTGACAATAATAAAGTAATTTGATTAAAATTATATAAAATTATATAAAATCATGTAAAATTATTTTGATTTACAGTTGATTTCGTTAATGATTGGAGCCAATGACTTTTGTAGTGAAATGTGTTGGATTTCATCACCTTGGTCAATTCTTGAAAATCACAAAATCGAACTACTTCAGGTTTTGCGGATATTAAGAGATAATTTGCCGCGGACTTTTGTAGCGTTGATTCCGCCGCCACATTTAAAGAACTTGGTCGATACTCGTAAAGGAAGACCATCATTCAAATGTTTCATTACAACAGAAATCGAGTGTTCCTGCCTGTTTGGTCTCGCATTTCAACGTTATAAATCAATATATTATGATATTATGCGACAGTAAGTGATTAATATAAAATAGAAAATAATCTAAATTATATTATTTATGAAATGTTAGAAATAATTACTTTTTAAAGTAACTTTAATTCATTCAATTTTTAGTCTCATATATATATATGTATATA
>NW_017259295.1:1163048-1165197 GCF_001594045.1 Atta colombica
CGTCCGGATATATATGGTATATACATTACTAGAAATCAAATATTAGCTGGATATCCAGTTGGCGTCTTTAATTATCAGATATCATATCAGAAATCAGAAATACGTATTTAGCAATATGTAATATTATAAATTAATATTGTTATTAATATATTATTATTATTATCACTATAATTAATAGCAAAATGTGGATTGATTAAAAATTCGGAAATATATATATTTTAGATGGCAGATGTTAGATATGGAAATCGCTGATTATCCAGAATTCCAAAGGAACGACTTTGTAGTTGTAGCCCAACCTATCTTAATGAACATAAGTATACCACTTGCTTCCGATGGATATTCCGATATGACATATTTGAGTAGCGATTGTTTTCACATTAGTCAAAAAACCAATGCTCGTTGTAAGTTTATTCAGAATTCTCTAAAAAGTGTTTCGCTAACAATTAAATGAATAATAAAAAAAACTATTAAATATTAATAATCAAATTAATAGTTAAAAAATTAATTTTTTATATTTAGAATGTTTTGCACAAAATGTGTTTTATTTCTCAGTTCGATATTTCTAAACATAATGAAACAATAATGTGAGACAATATTATTTAGTAGAATGTTATTCTAATATTAACCAGTTTGACCAATTTGATTACTTCCACATAGTAGTTTAGATTGCCAAATTGTAACAGTCGCATTAGCATTAAGTTAACTTACGTTTTTAAATAGTATAAAAAGAATTTGGTACAAATGTTCAAATATGTTTCATGTAGAGTTAGTTTAATTTCATATAAACTAACTCTAAACTAATGTTAAAATAAAATTAGAATATTTTTAATTATTCAAGAATAATTAGAAAAATTATTTAGAAAATCTTTTCTATTTTTGCAGTTGCAAACGGTTTATGGAACAACTTGTTAGAAACAGTGGGTGCTAAATCGATGACATGGAGCGAACTTTTTCATAAATTTTACTGTCCAACGCTGGAGAGACCCTATTTAGCTACAGCATTAAATTCAAAGCAACAATTTATTACTACTATAACTACTTCTGCGTTTAAAACGAGAAATATTGGCACTTGACGAAAGAGAAAGTGTCGATAGCATTATTAGGTCATCAATCATAGTTGCGATCTCATGATTTTTAAATAGAATCGCAGTATCAAATTATTTAAACGTAAACAAAATGTCATGATGCATTTATTAATCCTTTATAGAACAGAAATGGAATAGATAGAAAATTATTTTTTTGCCAATTTTATTCTATGATACTATAAAGAATTAAATAATATTAATTTGTCAAATACTTCATCATTTGCTATCTTCTCTGCAGATTGAATATGTAATTTCATTTGATAGTGCTTGATATATTCTTAGAATATTATACTGTGCAATAAACATGTGAACGATGCATTTATTTCCAAAAAATAGTTCAATAAAAGAGAACTTTTTAATAAATACTTAAAAAAATTTATTTCTCTCTACGTGCGATATGAAATTTTAAACGGGTTTGAAAAATAAAGTCTTATCGTAATATTGGCTGTAGCCTCTTACTCACTCTTACTCACGTACCTCTACCGCATAGGAATTCGAAAGAATGCAGGGGAACCGTAAATATGGTCATCGTACAAGTGGGGAGTACATCGATGGACACAAGAACGACTCTTTCTTCAACATGCTTCATTCATGTTTAGTAATGTCATTCGGTAGTATCGGTGAAGAATATCGGCTTCTTTCCTACATCTGCAAATTGTCAAGTTTTTTTATTTTGAAAGCAGTATTAATAGCAAAATGTGAATTGATTAAAAATTCGGAAATATGTATATTTTAGGTGGGTCAATTTATTAAATTGATTGTACAATAAATGTGGTGCTTTAGATAATTATATAACCGGTTTGCCGTTTTTTGTGTAAAAAAATACGGATATTTTTTATGTAAAAAGGAGGAAAATGATAATAGAATTGAAGAAAGCATCGTACCAAGAAAAGTTTTAAATGCTAGACTTAATTCTGTGAAGAAAAATACAACTAAGATGGAAGATAACGAGAGTTACATGGCGTTTGATTGATCTCTTAATCGTGTAATGATGCGAAATAATAAATCATCGGAAAGCAAGGTATATTTATGTACGTATATATATATATATATATATATATATT
>NW_017259295.1:1165297-1167245 GCF_001594045.1 Atta colombica
TAGTTGAATTTACACAAAATAGATTTATTTAATTAAAAGTATTTAATTAATATTAATAGAAAGTTGTTAATTATTACTCGCGGGAAGATAAGGAAAGGTATTTTTAATGTATATGCACGTTTTTTGACATACATATATACATAGTAAAATGTTTGCTGTGCATCTATGTAACCATGTACTCAATTCAATATTTTTATGACGCCTCTATTCTTTTTCATGTAACAAACGAAAAATTACATTTTCTAAAGGTTTTCTGAAGAATGATTTATGAAAATGCCCAGGAGGCTAATATGTGAACTTAGACATCAGCGAAAGTACGCCTTATGTTTCTTAAAGAAAATTCCAATGTAAAACGACGCTTTCAAAGTCTTTGTTGACACTTTTGGTTTTTTGTGAAATTATGGGAAAACATCGTTTATGTTTATTCCTATCTATACATTTTCGAGTGATCGTTTTCTTTTTTTGCGAGAGGACAGTCATCGACATAGTACAACATAATTAATGATGTGAATTAAAATGTGATGCAATTTAAAAAGGAATGTGAATTTAATACGTTTTCATTCGAACGATAGGCTTACGCAGAGCTAAATTTTGGGCCAAGACACCGGAAGACGTTCACTTTCTCTAAATCATAGATAACGAAGTTAACGGAACTAGAAAGAACTAGAAGAATTACAACTATATTATATTACGAAAGGAAATTATACTTTCTTTTATTCTTTTTTTATTCTATTAAATTATACTTTCTGAATTTCGTCAATTTGATGCTTTTTTTTTACGTCTTAGAGCGATCTTGATAATGCTGAATGATATATTATTAGAGCCGACTGAAAATTTTTCCGAAATTGAAAACGAACATTCATTACGTGTCAGTTTCGACTGAAATCATACAGCTCTTCTTCATAAATATTAATTTTGTTAATATGTATTTATTGTTTCAATAATTACACATTTAATATATGTAATTCTATTAAGAGAATTATACATATTATAATTATTATAGTTTAATTCTATTTATTTTAATATGTGTAATTATTGTTTCAATAAATAAATTATGAAATTTATGAAGAATTATATTCTTTGGCCAAAATTGACACAACGAAATTTAGATTCTCGATTTCGAAATTTTTAATTATTTCAATAAATTTATTTTTGATATTTATTAAGAAAAAATATATGATACATGCATGTCTACATATAACCTTTACAGGATCCTTATTTCTTAATTTTGATTTCGGTTTCGATTGAAATTGACATGTCGCTGAATGTTCAGTTACAAACATTTCAGTTGAACTCTATATGTATATTATTATCTCGCACGGAATGCAAGAGATTTTTCACATCTTAGAACGATTTTAATAATTTTGAATGACATATATTATAATATGTAAAATCTCTTGCGTTCTTATTATTTTAGTAATAAGAATGATATAATATGTAAGATCTCTTGCATTTCGTGCGAGATAATAATATGTCATTCAGCATTAAGATCGTTCTAAGATGCGAAAAAGCATTAAATTGTTAAATTGCTATAGTTAATTTAACTCGTGATATTATTGCGGTTATAATTTAGTAGAATTTGTGTTTCAAGACCGAAAAATCATTTTGGCGCACATCTCACGTATATAAATTACATAGAAAACATAGAATCATACAAATACTTAAGATCCAGTTAATCCCTTTAAGATATTGATTTTTGTAAGTTACATATATATGATCCTATAAAATATGATATTATGAAGATAAAAGATTATGAAGATTGACTATTAAATGGTCGAAACATAATATATACATGCAATAAGCACAGCGGAAAAAACTAATTAGTACAATTTTTAATGTTACAAGTTATTAATTTGAACGTGAAATATTCGATATTCTAGTGGTGTTTCACGTTCAAATTAATAACTTGCACGTAAAAAATATTTTATATATAATTATATATAATTTT
>NW_017259295.1:1167429-1168800 GCF_001594045.1 Atta colombica
TATATATATATATATATATATGAGAACCTGCAGAAATCAATATTTTAAAGGAAATAATTGGATCTTAAGTATTTATATGATTCTATGTGAATTTATGTAGTACGTATGTAGTCTTTTAAAACGCGCCGAAATAATTTTTCGGTCTTGAAATGCAAACTCTACTAAACTATAACTGCAGTAATATAATATCACGAGTTAAATTGATTAACTATATAATAATTTGATGCTTTAATCCAAACTTTATTATCAATATGTACAAGAAAAAATTCATAATTTCTATTTTTCTGGATTTATAACAAAATTAAGAAATTAATAAGGTTTTTTTTACGTTTTAGTATTTAATTAGCATTTTCAGTATTTAAAAATTAGAAATATTAAATACAGTTTTATTGTAAATTGTTGCTTGGAAAAAATGTAGAGCAAAACGAGCTGCATTTTACCTTAAATTAAAAAAAATACTTGCAGAATATAAATTTTTTGCTTTTATATTGAGTGAAGATTGATCAAGAAATTGTTCGAAGGATTATATAAGATTAACTAAACAACTCTTTACGATGCGATAGGTAATCGCCGTTAAATAAACAAAAATCCGCTGGCTTAGTGACTTTATCGATATTGTATGTATGAGTAATTAACGGTTTTTATGTGTACGTCAAAGTTTGCAGTTCTCTTCAGTCGAAGACGCGGAAGATCTGTTAGAGACGCTCGCGTTGTAGAATTGGAGGAAGCGCGTCAGCGCTTGACAAGCGGATGTCTCGTTTGACCAAGTCAAAGGCCGAACAAAATCTTTCAACATGAAATCATAGTCATTTCAAGTACAGAAAAGTCTGAAGAAAATTGAAAGTGGACTTTCTTTGGTAGACAATCTTTAAAACGCTCGCCACATTTTTAAACTATGAGAGCCGAAATAATTTGTTTACTTCTCATCATCACTAGCATCCCTGGCAAATGTGATCTTTTCATGGATTTTTTGCGCAGCGTATTTCAGGGAGGAAGGGTAAGTTATTATTGAAACTGCGGAATTAAAATATTGGTTGAATTTTTCACATTAATTGAAAGGAGAATGGGTGAGAGAGAGAAACATATCAATTTTTATTTTCAATTAAAAAATAAAATGTGTAGGTTTTAAACTATTTTTGAACTGCAGAACGACAAGCTTAAAAAAATGGATCAACCAATATTCCATAAACATGAAGGGAATATAAAATATAAAATATAAAATAAATATAAAATAAATAAAGTGAGTAAATAAACATAGATTTTTGCCATAAAAATAAATATAATATGATTGTTTTTAATATTTTAATTCTCAAAAACCTTATAAATATATTATTATACCTGCACGCACGTGTCAGGTAGGATAATAATTAT
>NW_017259295.1:1168820-1170733 GCF_001594045.1 Atta colombica
ATTTTGTGTATATATATATATATATATATATGTATATATGTACGCGTACATACATACATACATACATAAAAATCTTCACTTTTCACATTCCTGCTCTAAAAAAAAAAAATTATATAATCGGTACCCCAAATGGATTAGCTCAAATATCTGGCTATTAAAAGTTTGAAGAGCACGTCTTTGACGTTTAGATGTTTCGGCATTTTCAAACATTACATTCAGTAATATAAGTTTGTTCGTATTAAACGAATTTTCTTTTGTAAAACGGTATCTCTTTATTCTCGAGTGTGATTGTTGAGCGGAAGTCTGAATTCGTTCTCCGAGCATAACAACATGTATATATATATATATATATATATTTCGTTGTAATAGAGTTAAAGTAAAGAAGGAAATAAATGTACAAAAATTCAAAGGATGTAAAATGAGAATCAGATACACGTTTTGCATGTCATTTTCCCCCCTTCTAATTCTAGACTCTAATGGCGCATCTTGGGGAGATACTATTAGCACTACTTCTATCGTCCTATTTTCCTTGTTCATTAAATGTAAAGCAAGGATAGAATGAAACAATAGCGCTAATAGCGTCTTCCCGAATGCACTTTTGGTGCATTCAGACTAGAAACATCAAGCGAGCAGCAAATGATGAATTAAAGATTTATGAGTCTGAAGTTTAGATGGGCAATGCCCGTATTAGATACGCCACTGCCGGCATCGCCTCGCTGATTGATTTTTCTGCTCGCTACTTGATGCTTCTATTATAGTCTGAACGCATCCATGGAACTTATCCGTGGATATCTAAACTTCAGACTCATAAATCTTTAATTCTTAAATTCTATTAGGGATCCAAAAGACTTCTTTTTCAATCGTATATATATATATATATGCTGTTAATCGAATTTCTGACTCCATCCATCATTAGTTTAAACTTTCAATTAAAAAGTTCGCGGCAAATCGGTCTTTGTATAATAGTTAAGTAGGAACGATGTATTTCGAGGCCGGACATACAAAATATCCCCCCCTCTCCTCCCCTCCCCTAATGTGTCACTTAATGTAGATATACAGGATGTATTTGAAATAAGAGGTTAATTATAATTGCATTAAATTATCATTAATGGATTGGGATTTATTTATTAATGGACATTATAACGCCCATTAATCATACAGTGCTATTTCTAATAAAAAACTTTGGAAAGTCCTCTACCATTTTGTAATTTACAAAATAATTAACAAGATATTAATTTCGAAAGATTGCCGAATAAACGGATAAAATCGATGTATAAGACAATTTTAAGATATTTTTCAGTATTCTTTGTGAAATCTTGAAGATATGTTTTTTAAAGAACTTTTAACGATATTTTAAACATCGACTTGTTTTATACATCGACTTTAGACATTTTACTCATTAGGTAACTAAAAAAATATATTGCAAAGATTGGAAAATGAGTACTATATGATTAGTGGGCGTTATAATATCCTGTCCATTAATAAATAAATCTTAGTCTATTAATGACAATTTAATGCGATTATAATTAATCTTTTTCCATTTCACTCATATCGTTACATCAACGTTATCTGATGTGCATCGAGGGGAGGTTGCACAGTCGGATTTTGCATTTCATTTGGAATCCTCTAAAAGAATTCAAATTCTGCATATTAAGCTCCGAAATTATTTGTGTTCTTCGTGACCAGACCGGGCGCGCGTTTGTTCGATCAATCATGTCACCCCTCCGTGGTATATGTCGACTAATGCTGATGTTGATGATGTGGAATTAACTACGTTTATATTGCTCTATTCACGCCGAAATTATAACATCGATATGATTATAAATCGAGCCGGGTTGACAAATCGTTGACATCAAATATCAATTTTATATTTGTTTTTATATGTGTGTGTGCATATATATTTTATATATATA
>NW_017259295.1:1170833-1173038 GCF_001594045.1 Atta colombica
TCCGGTTGGAAACAAATCGACGACTTTTCTCTATAATAATGCACTAAGACAATATTTAAAAAAATGGGGAAACTGTTAGTGAGGACATAATTCATATACATATAGGGTTAGCCTAAATCTACAATAGATTTTTAAGCTTTAAGTCATAAGAAATGGATGAATCATAGTCTTATTCTTCTGTATTTGACTGTAGTTGACTGTAAGTGATTAATTTCTTATGGTTTAAAACTTAAAACATCTATTATATCGTTTATTCGATATTTTCGATATTCTTGAACAGAGAATATTAATTTTAGAAAGAAACAATATTGTCTCGTATCTAAATTTATTAAATCAATTTATTATCTTGATATCGATGTTACGTGAATCGAGCAGGACGCAATTCGAAAAAAAAAAAAAAAAAAAATTAATTGAGGAAAAAAGTCAGAACATTTTGTTTCATCGGTTTTGTGACTTCTGTTACATAATGGTATTTTTTTAAAACTATATTTGAATCGTTATAAATTATATGTAACGTTACACTCTTTACACTATTTTCCAAACTTCAATATTTCTTCTATATTATAAATAAAAAAGATGAAAAATAAATGTCTTGATTTAAAAGCAAGACGAGACGAGAATCTTGAAGTCTCGAATATTGCACGCATCACTACCATTGTCCTATTTTCTTCTTCTTTTCAAATCATTTTTTAAAATTAATTATAACACGCATTTTTATATTGATAAAATAATTTTGTTTGTAGAATTGGAAAATGTATTTAAAAATTTGCACATAACTATTATTAAATACCAAAATTTATTTTAATTAAAAATAGGATTCTTTCTCTTATTCGATATTCAACAATTTATAATAAAATAATTTTGTATTATGCAAAAAAGAAAAAATTTTATACAAAATAAAAAAATATTAAAGTTATTCGAAATGTATAAATATGTGATAAATATATAGCACAATCATATGAAAAAAAGAAATTTATTTCCAGTAATGTTAATTTTTGTAAACGGAAGTGAGAGCGGTCTTGCTTGTTCACAAATTCTGTTAGTCTAGCTGACGAAAGGTATTTTATCACAAAAAGATTACCGAAAATATTTTAGCATGCAAGAGGCCACTGTACGCATCCGTATTATACGAGAAATCGTACGTGATTTGCGAAGCAAATATTGATTGGACATACTCGGTGCGGTGTGATGTATGCACAGCTTGATGTGAAATTGTTTAATATGAATAATCTTACGATAGTATAAGCATGCTAAATTATATATACATATAATGTCAGCATATACGTCGTTACGTCGTTGCGACGCAGGAATGTAAGCAAAGCAAGAAGAAAACAAGAGTGATATGTGTCGAATGTTAAATACGTTAATCAACATCGATTTAGTCGTCAGAAGAAATTGCAAGAGAATGGGTTAAATTGCTAAATTTTCAATACATTTTATTATTGGAAAAGATGTGTATTTTACTTTGAAGTATGCTTTTTATATTTTTCCATTTTATCAAATAGAATCGATATTCAATGGCTTTTATGCAGTGTACGGCCACTCAAATCCGTTAAAAATCATGCTTTGTAATTTTCGTTTCACCCACAGATTGATAGAAATTATTTTCACGTCCAAATATAACGCGATTATTATATTGTATGAAACAGAATATTCTCCCCGCAATTTCACAGAAATATTTACAATCATGAAAATTATTATATATTTTGCAACATGATGTCGAAATTCGAGTGTAATGTCTGTGCAAGTTGTTAAAAAAGATTGTTAATTAAAAATCAATACTGTGAAGAGAACTTAACGTTACGTGGATCTAGTAGGACGTAGTTCGAAAAAAAAAAAATTAATTGAGGAGAAAGATCGGAACATTTTGTTTCATCGGTTTTGTTGACCCGTACTTCTATCACATAACGGATGTATTTTTTTAAAACATATTTGAATCGTTATAAACTATATGTGACGTTACATGTACTCTTTACACTATTTTCAAAACTTCAAATCTATATTTCGAAATAAAAAAAATGGAAAATAAATCACTCTCTTTTCCTTCATTTAAATTCAGTATGTAACAGATATTATAGGAATACATACTGTAGTAAAATTAAACACTTAAATTTTAATGTTAAAAATATTATTAATTAATAAATTATTTTAAAATATAAGTTAAAACGTATTATAATGGTATCGTGAAAAAATTATTATATATAA
>NW_017259295.1:1173138-1183185 GCF_001594045.1 Atta colombica
AAGCTTGATAAACAAGTCATATTCGTCTGTAAATTAGCATAAAAAGAATGTATTAGGCCGCTGTACGCTGTTATATTGCGACAGACTAGGTATACATATATAAGCCAGGATTTCAATCGCGATGCGACGTGATGTAGTTTTGTATAGAACTAATAGTACACAGTGCTTATACAACTTGTTAACAAGCGTTTGCAAACGTACAAACATCGTTCTGCACGTATAATTGGATTGAACATATAATCTCTTTGATAACACTGTTGTGGTTGTGGTTACTTAAGGAGAAGTAGAAATTGATGAGAACACCGTAAACCTTGTCGTATGCAAAATGCGCTAATTGACATCAATGGAAATGTTCTGTCAAAAATATACAAAAGACTTATATTGTCTCGAGAATGTTCTTAATACTAAGATAATGCATTATATATATATATGTATACTTGCAAAGAATTAAAGTTAAGTTACAATCAAATGGTAAATCGTGTTTGCAAATTGCACAAACATAAATTACCAAAGCAAGCATCTAATGATGAATATCATTTTACTGAAGTAATTATCTATTGATTAGAGTGGCATTAAAATAGTTGTATGTTCTTTATTGAAGGAGAAATTATAAACTATAATCGTTTACTTGTGCATTTTATAAAAAAGTACGATTAATTTTAAAATACGGTTACGGATGTACGGGTTAGCGTCCCATCATTTCGTTTTTTACACAAGTATTTAAATATTGCTGCGGGTCTGAAAGTACATAAGCGCGGAAATACGTGGAAACGCGAGCTCAATCGTTCTCGGACGTAACAATATATAAATACTTTTTACGCTCTGTTCTGAAACATTCCACATTATCAGTGTTATTATGCTCCAGCAAATATTGGTTTTAATTTAATTTAACTTTCCGCCAGCGGACGCAGGGTCTCGCGTTCAACTGCAAAAAATGAATAAATGAATAAATTTGTTTTTACGATAAATATATGTTTTTATTTCTCCTTCTACATATTTGAAATAATTTACTACATATAATAAAAAACCGCTTTTCAAACGTTTTAATAAAACCTTTTAATAATAAAAAACTGCTTTTAAAACAATTTCATTTTTCAACAATTTCATTCTGGGTCTCTTTTGATTCTGCGTCCGCCGTGCGCTACGACGTCCGCTGTCCGAAAGTTAATAAAGATACATTTAAATACGATAAAATTATATAAACTTATATGAACATTTTCGCGCGAAATATATATATATAATGTAAACACGGAAGTGTGAATCATTTAAATCACATAATTTTTTTTTAGGATAAAATTGATAAAATGGGAATTTCTTATCCGTCACAATACAACGGCGTACGAAAGCAATCGATAATTCCTGATGATGTCTCATTTCCTTGCAACGTGCATCTTGGCAGGTACAGCTATGTGTAATTAAAAGTAACAAAAAAATTTTTGAAAGTATAATACTTTAAAATTAATAATCATTCTTTATATGTCTTTCCCTCTCTCTCTCTCTCTCTCTCTCTCTCTCTCTCTCTCTCTCTCTTTCTTCTCTTTCTTTTTATCGATAATTACGATATTTTATAATACGAACATGCCTCTATTTTCGATGAAATGATGTTTCAAGACTTCGTCGTAAATAAATCAGCCGAGTTTTAGACATAGGACTGCGTTAATCAGTGTAAAAAAAAACTTTTAACTCGGCTGGTGAGGTGGTGAGGTGTGTCGAAACATTTCTACCACTCCGCCTTCTCAGTTGATGTATCGATTACTTCCACCTCTTCGTCATACCATTTTATTCTATCAAAACAGCGGAGAGGTGGAAGTATTTCAGCAAATCATCCGAGACGGCGCGGCGGCGGAGAGGTAGAAGCTTTCCACTCCCAAGCTTTGGCCAGGTCTGTGTAAAGTGTAAAGGACATAAATACAATAACTATATTTGATCGACAATTGCAAATTAGCGCTAGCTTTTTATATCGAATCTTTTTTTGTACATGTATACTTAGCATTGTTTTTTTTATCTTTTCTTATTAAATCAATCGATGATAAAAACGAGTATTAATTTATTTTTCATAAAACTATATAATTACTTATATCTGGAATGGCTAGTATATATAATATAAATATTATTATTTAAAAAGAAAGAAAAATATAATAATATAATTATTTACGCCAGTGCCGGAATTTACATTTTGGCCGATTCTCGACATTTAGCCTGCGCGTGGGTTGGTGAAGATAAGGAACAGGAATTAAGCTGAAAATATATATATTAACTAATTATGGATATAAGTAATTATAAAGTTCTATGAAAAAGAAAATTAATACTTGCGTTTATACCATCGCAAATTGATTTAACAAAGAAAAAAATAGAAAAAAAATGCCATTCACACAAAAAAAAGATTCGAATAAAAAGCTAGCGCCAATTTCCAGTTGTCAATCAAATAGATATTGTAGTACTACTAGTTATTGTTGTAAATGTTATTGTATCATTTTGCCTTTACACAGGCCTGTCGAAAGCTCGCGGACCGATACGATTTCATCTCTTTGTCAGCGGCTGGGTTGAAACGCGTTTATCAATACGTCGTGCCTCGCTTCGCTGCATCGAAACGGTAAAGAGAAATGGAAGGATTTTGCGGGCTCATTAACTGCGACAGGTGACGGCGAATTAAACGTTTTGACTAACCAGAGTTCCAAACAGAATTTCATCAGAACAAAAAAATACATCAGAATAAAAAAAAAACTGTTTTTAGAAAAAAGGAAAAAAGCATGAAGTAAGAATTTTTTGGGGAGAGGAAGGGGGGACTGTTGCATTAAATTAAAACTTAAGTATTAATTAATTATTAATTAATTATTAATGAACAAAAAGAAAAGTCACGTAAACTTCTGTTTCATGCATTAAGGTCCCTGTCAATACCAGACAATGTGCACCGATTAAGACCGGGTGACATCGATGTAATAGGTGGTCTCGGTGATTCTTTAGTAGCCGGAAGTGGCGCATTGGAAGAATTTGCTGTAGGAACCTTTATCGAGGCACGCGGAGTCAGTTGGTGTGTCGGTGGTCAAGGGGATTGGAGACAATTCTTCACTCTTCCAAACGTTTTAAAGGTATATAATATCAGAAGGTCGTCTTACATTGCATCTCATCACGTATCGTTTCACCAAGTTATACCCAGAAAAAAACATAATGATAGTTATTATACATATAATTATCATTTAATATTATAGTTCGATCGAAATTTTTGTCGAAACTGAATCTAAAACATTCGGCTACATGGCAATTTCAAATCGAAACCGAAATCAAAATTAAAAAATAGGAATCTTATAAAAGCCATATGTATAGACATGCCCATATATCATATACTTTTTCTTCGTAAATATCATAATTTATATTGAAACAATAATTAAATTTCGGACAAGACCGAAAACTGAAATTTCGATTGTGTATCAATTTTGGCCAAAGAATATAACTACTTTTTTTTTCATAAACATCATAATTTATGATTAATCATAATTTATTTATTGAAACAATAATTACACATATTAAAATTAATACTTATAAAGAAGAGCTATATAGTTTCAATCGAAACGTAATGAGTATTTGTTTTCGGTAAAAGTTTCACTCTATTTAATATACATTTATGCATATATTGTTGCATATAATTATCATATACTTATATTTATATTTATTATTTTTTATAGTTATTTTTTATAGTTATTTTTTATAGTTATTAATATGCTTTTTTCCGGCGTTTTCCTTAAATAATAATCTCGAAGATCATTGTATCATGCTTGTTGATCTGAGATGTTTCCATCGCAAGTTAATATACAACCGCACGCTGCGCATTCTCTCGAAAAATCTAACGCACGCTCTCTGATTTTCTTTTATACTCGAACAATGATTCCTAATAATAACCATAATTCATATAATTATCACAGTCTGTCTGCCCAATAACGTTCATTAATTATATTTGTATGAGTTTGAATAAACTCGTATAAATTACTGAATATAATTTAATACCGCTGTAACAATCGATTGCCTATACGAGACGGAATTGTTGGAAATCAGTATATTTGAGTATGTGAGAACAGATTGGAAAGCGTATGTATGCTTCTCATACAATAACATGTGTACATATCGAAAAAACACGGAACGTATGCTTATCAGTAATATATATTAAATCCGGAAGGCACACAATACTTGTTTTTTTGCTGAATTGCTTGTTGGATTAAATTTTTGCCACCGTATTGATTGTGATGCCGACAATGTCAGCACCGCAATTAATCCTGAAGCAAAAATAAGAAAGCTTTATAAAGCATTAATAATCATTCAATAATAATTTATTCATTAAGGGAGTATTTTAGCAGATAAAAAAATTGATTTTTTTTATATTTTGTAAGTATTTGATATAGAAAATATATAAAATCTGTAAAAGGAATTAGCTCGATCCGCAAAATTAACAAAGTTATAGTCTGGCAGAGAGCGGTCTTCTACCTCGTTTTCGATGCTTGAAGATCGAAAAATCGTTATTTTTTGAACGTCGTATACATTTGAAGTAGGGATTTTTCCCTATCTGTCTGATTCTTTATCTGTGATAAAGATCTGTCCAATCGAGTTTGATCTATGAAGGATTTGTTTTCTTGGCTTAATTTGGTTTTGAACGTTTAGGCGAGAAGACGCAAATTGTATTTGTTAACACGCATATTAAAATAGATAAGAAAGATGAGAAATTTATTTGAGCTTGTGCAGATCGCCTTTACGAGGCAATCGATACATAGCAGGATTCACAATTTGCACGTCGAAAAACTGAAATTCGAAAGATATCAACTTACCTATTTTAAAAGAATTTGGTTATTCTATTTTGAATTTTTTCGCAGTTTTTTAACAATCGCATCTCTTGTGATTTGCAAAAATTGCAAAAGTAGTATTTAATTCCCCCAGACGATACATCCAGATTTAAGATTCAAAATTTACGTAAAGTGCAGGCAGCTGCAATGAAGTGTACATCGATTCGTCATCATTTATTGACAAGGCATATGAAATAAACCGTTGAATTGTTTTTGTGTTGCGGCTGTCGGATGTCAGACAAGAAGGTTTGAATTTATTTTGCGGTTTGACATTTGCCACGTCATGACTACAAATACTTACTAAGTTTGCCTTGAAGATATTTATATAGCAACATCTGCAGTATACAATTGCATTTTAAAACAAGCAGTTGAAGATGAGAAGAAGAAGAATGAAGAAGCTGGAAATGTTGCCACACATTTAATGGTTTTCGGCGATAGAAAAAAAGAGGATTCTTGTCTTTATTTGGTGTTTACTCTAAGTGGAAAATATTCCAAAAAAGTGATTGATGCTGAGACTAAAAGCTTTTGCCAAGCATGTAATTTGTGGAAAAAGGAAAAGGACGATGATGTTGATAAATATAACGAATGATATAAAATATTCGAAAAAAAACGTGCTCCATAAATCATAAAAGCATTGCGGATAAAATGGAGATCGACGCTGTCGACACTGAAATAGTTTTGAGATTGTAGGAGAAGAATGGAGTTTTATATCTTTGTGAGTACTTTCACTTTGTGAAACACATTGGAGACAGAAAAACGTTTAAGGAAATTTTAGATGTAAATCCGTATGGAGATGAAGCTACTGTGATGAAAAAAGGATGTGTCAGTCATGTGAAAAAGAGAATGAGTACGAGATGAAATAACAACGAATCATTAAATTCATTAATTTGGATTTTTGTTCCAAAACATCTTCATTCTGGAGTAAAGATTGTTAGAACAACAACTTTTCTGACAATTAATATTTTCAATAAAGGATTTTTACCAATTTTAAAAGTTATGAGCGTAATGAGAATAGCGAGTGAAGATGTACGCAAACTCTCGGAACGAAGCTCGTACCATTCGCTCGGAGCAGCGTTCAACTGACTTCGCCAAACAGCAAAGAGCAAGTTATAAGGAAGAGAGAGGACTTTTACGGGATTTTTCTACAGGTTCCTGAGGAAGGTTTCCTTTATGGCTCCGAACTAGCTGATTGATCGTAAGTAAAATTATCTCTATATAATTGGTACGAAACATTTTAAACGCGTTTTTTCCGAAATTATGTTTTTCAAATTGGCTCCCGTCGAAAACCAGTTGACCAATCGAGTCGGGCATGTGTACATATCTTCAGCACATATATGGCTATAGCTCCTACTATGATCAAGTCAAAATATATATTTTTGTAATTTTTACAACCATTTTAATGAAAAAAAGTAAAAATTGAAACTTAATTTTTGACATAACGACATTTTTAAATTATATCTATATATATCTATATTATTAATATTTTTTCTTTGTTTACTATCTGCTATAGCCAAACTAATTAATAATTTCTTTAGTTTTTTTGTTTCAGATACAAAAGAGCTAGAATCGTGGAAGCCATAGAGCTAGTTTTATTTTTAACATTTTATACACAGCGCATATTAACAATAGTTTTTTAATAAACAATTCTGAAATGTTTTTCAAATATGTAGAAAAAAAACTCTGTCTCAAAAATATTTTATCTTATATTTTTTAAAAATTCGCAAAAATTCAGCTTCTAAATTAGACTCCCTTGATTTATTCATTAACCATTCATTAACGAATTTATATTAAACTTTATAATGCTTACACAACACCATTGGGTTTTAAACATTTTTAGAACGCTTCTATTTATCGTTTTAGTTATTTATCTTCCATGAAAGTAATGCATAAAACAATGTTTTTCAGAGAAGGCAGTAAACACTGATGCAACCTTTGTGCAAAACGTTTACTGTCAATCTTGGAAAGGTCTAAAAAACGTTTCTGTTTTCCAAAACAACGTTGCAATTTTCACTTTACAGATATTCTACTGAATATTTTTACTCTCAACGAACTCCTACATTTCTCCTACGTTTATTTAAATGTCCAAAAAATTCTTATTTTTATCATCACTCAAAAAAGAAATCATAATTATAAAGAAAATTATCTAGATACGAAAAATTAATGTAAATAGATAAATTTCTAGCAAGTACTGCGATATTGGATATGTATTGCATCTAATCATATAGACAGAGATAGAATTTATATTTATGCTATAAATTCTATCGTATGATAGATACATAATTTTCTCATTAGATAAAAAAAACGTGATAATTCTAGCTGGAGCAGCAAAATATTTTTTTGCATGCAGGAAATACGGTGGCAAAATTATAATTCAGCTAGCAAAAAAACAAGCATTGTGTGTCGCCGGCTTAATTTGTAACGAATATACATTTTGAAAAATATTTCGCGAGTCAATAAGCAAATTATTTTGTTACAATAATTACAGAAATTTAAGTTATTTTATGCCTTCTGGATTTAATATGTATGATTGACAAGCATACACTCCGAGTTGTTTCGTATCTACAGTGACGCATATGTACGCGCTCCAATCTGTTTTCACTCGAATGTATTGATTTCCAACAATTCCATCCCGTATGGTTAATCGGTTGCTACAGCGATATTGAATTATATTCAGTAATTTATACAAACTTATTCAAACTTACACAATATAATTAATGAATAATTATATATAATTATATAGTTGAAAGATGTAATGTTTACTCTCTAAATTTGAATTTGGATAGTCTGATTACCCAATGATGTACTTAGCATTGGATAAGTGCAGTGAACTAAAAAAGAAAGTTTGAGCATTATTGTAATTAAAATACTGATATTTGCACATTAATTTCAGTCTTTCAATACCGTATTCATTGAATTTATGCATTAAAATAAGGTTAATTAGGTCACATAATAAATCCTCTTCCCAGACTGAAAAGTTGTTCCTCATTAAACAAGTATCCCGGGGAGTCCAAGCAATTCTACTCGGGAGGAAATCTGTGGCCCGCGAGCGGTAGGCTCGAAATGAATGTTGCACGTGCCCTGTGCCTCCCCCCTTCCTCTCCCCTCTAAGAACCAGTGAAAGACACCGGGTTTTAATAGGTGCAAATCCCACATAATCCCGACCACCCGTTCTCACGGGCGACATTTTTTATCTCTTAGACTTTTTTAATAAAATCATAGTTTTTGAGATAAAAAATGTAATTTTGAAAAATGATACTTTTATTCACAAACTGATTTTTTTTTCACAAACTGATCATTTAATTAGTATGAATAAAAATTCGGCCAATCTTTAATTACAACGAGAATTTTGTTTTAGTTTGATCTATATTGCTATTGACAGTGCAAACTTTATTATAATGAAGCTTTGAGGGCGCGTCTTCCTGTGACGGAAAATCTCATTGTTCAGCTATAATATATGCTCTTGTTAGACTTTAGATTTGAAATGTTGTTCGGTTTGTATATGTTCTAATAAATGCATAAATAAAGATGATAAAAATAATAATAATAATAATAATAATAATAATAATAATAATAATAATAATAATAATAATAATAATGAAGATGATCTCAATGTGAATAGAAGAGCAATAAAAATTAAAATTTGTCTTAGTCGGAAATGACAATAGAATCGACATCAAATTAATGTCGATTCGACGTCGAAAATCATTAAATTTGACGTTGAAATTATCAAATTCGATATTGAAATGATTAAATTTGACGTCGATTTGACACCGATTTCATTGTCATTTTTTTACTGGAGTGTATTATTAATGTTTATATCCTAGTGTAGATATTTTAAAATAAGTGCTACGACCAGCCGCGATATCAATTCACAATTCGGCATTGAAACCACTCACGCGTCATAGACTTGGCTTTCAAGGCTGACATAGGCTTTCAGAGCTTCATTATAATAAATTTTCACTGTCAATAATAGTACAGATCAGAATAAAACACAATTCTCAGAATAAAATAAAGTTAAAGTCTAAGATTGGCTTTTCGTTTTTTTTTCATCTGATTGAAAAATTAGTTTGTGAGAAAAAAATCATAATCATTTTTCAAGTTTAGACCTTTTTTATCTCAAAAACTATTGAGTTTATTGAAAAAAAGTTTAAGAGACAAACATGTTTATTTTGATCCAATTAAGCATTACATAATTTTTACATAATTTTTTTGGAATTTTTATTCAAAGTTTAGATTTTTTTAACAAAAAATCTAAATTTTATAAAATTATTCTTAACTGTTCGTCGATCACGTAAAAAAATAAAGTGTATATAGATGTTTTTTTGCAAAATAATATAAAGAATCGAATTAAGTAATTTCCAGCCACTAGAACGTTGGTTGATGCATTTTCTAAATAACTTTTTGATAAACCGTTCGTCTTGATTATCAAGCTGAAACTCGAGCCTCGAGTCGCGAGCATTTTGGCTGACTTTCATTGTTTTTTGCCAAGCCGTGATCTACAAACTGGACCCTTAGATTTCAAAAGGATGTTTTTCTCCAACCTTTCTCTCTTTCCTTTACCTTTTATATTTATATTATGTCATATTACTTTGTCATATTACTTTGTCATACTTTGTTTCTCAATTTATTAATAAAAAAATATTATTATTAAAACATTTTCTTATTAATTACTTATTACAATAATTACAATACATACATATATATATATAGTTAATGATGAATTAGCATAGGCAAACAAGATATTTGCCTAGCGCGGCAAATTTTTGAACAATTTTCACATAGTTGAGATAAATTTTCAATTTGTTAATCTAACTTTCTTGCATAAGTTAGACCGAGCATATTTTATCAGAAACGATATTTTAAATATTCATTTAAAAATATATTATATTTATATTATTTACTAAAGATTATTGAATGTTTTTACTAGCTAATGCGGGAGTATAAATCAGTTTTTTATCCATTTCTTTTTTTTATAAAATTTATAAATTAATGAAGTCATCTGGGGAATGTTGGTGTCTAGGGGCGGCAAAATATTAGGTATGGGAAAAAGTTCGTGATGTTTTTTTAATGCCATCTAATGGGAAAAACGCCACGAACTTTTTCCCACACCTAATACTTAATCTGTCGTGGTCTTAGTATAGTATATATATATATATGTGTGTGTGTGTGTGTGTGTGTGTGTGTGTGTGTGTGTGTGTGTGTGTGTGTGTGTGTGTGT
>NW_017259295.1:1183269-1187687 GCF_001594045.1 Atta colombica
TATATATATATATATTCGTTATGATCTTGGTATAGCATATATATGTGCAAAAATACATTTCACTTAAAATAA
The DNA here is from genome assembly GCF_001594045.1 of Atta colombica. Classification (NCBI taxonomy): domain Eukaryota; kingdom Metazoa; phylum Arthropoda; class Insecta; order Hymenoptera; family Formicidae; genus Atta; species Atta colombica. The sequence continues at coordinate 1,183,342 of NW_017259295.1, forward strand.
CCGGCATGCATCTATTAATCCAATTAGCTTATTCATGCGCTTAATATTAATAATTCCTACTTAATATTGATTTTTTTCTAAGACTTAAAAAAGGATTAAAAATAAATTAAATCGAATGAGTTACGGGTGAAATGATGTTAGGCGAAGCGTTGGTGCCTCAACTATTTTCTTTGATGTTTTCATTGTAAATTACAATATGACTGACAAACATACGCTCCCCTTTGATTCTCTCGGTATCCACGGTGATGCTTGTGTACGTTTTCCGATCTGCTTTCCGCCCTCGAATGTATTGATTTCCATCCTATACGGTTACTGATCCTGTTTACCACAGCAGGACCAGGCATATAGGGGAAGCCCAACCAGCGCGGATGTAAGGTTGAGAAGAAAAAAATGACACAATTAAAATTGAGATCAAAAATGATTTTTATTCTCATAAAAATGTCTTTAAAAGACTTAACTTTGAAATAAAATAAAAATAAAAAATTAAAAAATTTGAACATTAATATGTTGTTTTAAAACATAAAAAAGAAAAATCATCCACTTTGCTCGACCTTCCTAAGCAAAGTGAATAGATCACTCAAGCAATGCAAATGAAATTAAAAAAATTAGAATTAGTCTTGGCAATCGTTACAAAAGTAGCTACCAAATCCTTTATATGTAGTGCAATCTTCATGGGCTTATTTGATGCAATGACTGCATCAGTCATAAACAAATCATACTGCATTGTGGCAAAAAATAAACAAAAATGAGATGTAAACAAACACGTGCCTTTCATACACTATAAAAGTTATCTATTTCCGTATTCCCCGTATTTTCATTGTAATCATATACCGAGTAAAAAGGATCATCCGCTTTGCTCTTACCCGCTTTGTCCAAAGGACTTACTTGGCGCGAATTTGGAAAGGTTAAACTAACTAAGTTGAAGCACCAAGTGAATAATTTTAATCTCGAATACACGTTCAAAGACACAGAATTCTTATTAAAAAAATCATTCACACTGATTAAGAAATAATTATAGAGATAATAATTAAGCTGTGTAGCTAAGGAAAAATCGCAGAAAACACTCAACTTACTTTTCTATATATATCTCTGTTAAAAACAAACGAACGCAATCATATGTCATTTCGTATTTTCATAGCGTCAGTCACTCCTTTAACTAGAGACTCATAGCGCAATCTTAGATAGATAAGCGAAAATAAAAGATATTCGCTTTACCCAGGGCATCCATTTTGTCCGGGCTTCTCATATATGTATTGTAATTGTTATAATAATAAGTAATAATTAATAAGAAAATGTTTTAATATTTTTTTTATTAATAAATTAAGAAACAAAAGAATATAAATATAAAACATAATATAAATATAAAAGATAAAGTGTTAGGAAAGAGAGGATCAGATCATCATATAACTTTTCGAGAGATCGATCATATAACTTTTTCTCTAGAAGGAAACGTGAAAAGTGCAACTTTATATATATATATGTGTGTATGTGTGTGTGTACATATATACAAAAACGTACATATATACAAAAACATTGTTGCTTTTCTCATTTTCGCCATAGGAAAAGAATTCCATGATTGATATTCAGATCAAAAAAAAACATCCTGGCTTAGAAATCTAGTTCCGAAGATCTTCTGTGTCCTTGTTCCATGACGCAAACATCATCAATTTAAAAAAAAGTAAAACAAAATAACAGGCAATTGATAATTGGCGCTGCAGATGGTGCACAGTTTTTTTTCTATCATCAATAATGACAGCTAACGTTCAATAGCTGAATATGGTACAAGAAGAAGAAGATATAATATATATTTATTTTAATTTCATCTTATGAAAAAACATTAAGAAACATTTACGTAAAAATAAAAATATAATAATGCCACAATAAATAGCGCGATCACAGTTCGGATGAAAAAGATGTGTTGACAGAAATGAAAATTATAATCCACAATGCCCTTTTCTAAATGTAATATTATTACTAAATGTAATATTATTACATAATATGTTTCATCATGTTTCTTACTTTACACACGGTATTCCGCATACGCAATAAAAATTTTTATTATATTTTGTTTCGCGTAGATATTTAATCCGAAATTAACTGGATATTCTACCGGCACAGGAGAATTTATTTCGCCCGCGGCGAAATTAAATATTGCCTTTCCGGTCGCTGCCACGGAAGACGCGTTGCAGCAAGCGAAAATCCTGGTGCAGAGAATTAAAAATGATTCAAAAATAAATGTGAAAAAACATTGGAAGGTAATAATAATCTGATAATCTTTTTATCGCGACGTACGCTTGAAGAAAAACTTAAAGAAAAAGATCATTTGATTTTAATTATTTGTATTTCTTTTATCAGCTTATTACCATCCTATTTGGAGCTAATGACATTTGTTCGGCGCAATGTTATGATCCGCAAAAATTCTCGCCGATGCGTTACATCCTACATTTACGAAGAACACTCGATTTTTTAAAAATCACATTACCCCGTACATTAGTCAATTTGGTTCCAGCCATAGGTAATAAATTAATTAATAATCAATAATAATAATAATAATATTTAATTATAGTAATTTTATAAGCATAAACAAAGAAAAATATATATTAATATTGCAACATTACTAAATGTTCTAATAGGCTAATGTGTTTTACAAATTATACAAGAACAATTTGCAAAAGGATCTTCTTTTGCATAATCTTAGATAGGTGCAGTTTTTTATCAAATTTTCAGATAATTGTATCGAAATTGGAATCGGCAAAGTAAAAAGCTTTGTGTGCAGTTATATTACAATCGAGCCTATCTCTATAGGTCTATATAGAGGTAGACTCGATTGTAATATAACTGCATATTCTCATTTTCACTCCACCCTTACCCATGTTTACCCATCTCACCCTTCTCTACAACCCAGCATCCACTTTCATTCCATTATTTCTACCCTATCACCCACCTTTAGATCAATATTACATATACCTGTTTGATGTTGTATGACGAATTTTTTAAGCGTAAATGATTGCAAAATAGATAGGATCTCTTTGTCCTATAGTGAATTAACAGACTTGAAAATTTATTATACGATATCAAAAAAAAAACGCGTGTAATGTTAAGTCTTAAATATTCCGATGAGAGGCAACAGAGATAGCAATAAAAATAGTGATAGAAACAGAGGAATCCGATATACGGGAATGCATATGTTAATACACGTAAGAACACGGAATAAGCAATAGCGATAAATTTCCGACGAGTTGAAATTCTGTGTCTATCGCCTTATTGCTTATCAATTGGCGTTTAGACTTTTCATTCTGTTTATACGTGTAATAATCTTGAAGCGAATGGAAGAATATACTATAGTCTATGTACGAAATTATATTGGTTGGCATTTTTTATTTCTTTCGTGACATTGTGCAACGGGAGACGATAATTATGTATCGTTTATTTCTATAACATTTCTATGTTATTTTGATCGCTTGCCTCGCATTGTGTTTAGGGCAAAGACGTAGAGAATGAATTGTTCGATTGTATCTAAGTAATATGGTCGACAAAAATAAGAGAGAGGGAAAACAACCAATCTTTATCTCTTTTCATTCAACGATATAACGGAGAGAGAATGAGAGAGAGATTGGTCGTCTTCCACGGTCTCTCTTTCTCTCATTTTCGACCATATCATTTAGATACGATCGAACAATCCATTTTCTATGTCTGGTTCAGGGCGGTCCTTATCATCCCCACCCTATTATCACTTCCCCTTCATATCTACTTCTACCTGTAATCTGCTTCCCCACTTCATATCCGCCAAGGTAGGATGAGGCAGTGATAGGATAGGTGAGGGATGTAGGTGGAACGGGATGAGAATGATGTGTAACTTGTTATTTTGTCTATTGATTTTTATTTTGACGATTCAAAGCGAGCTTGATTCCCGGGGATTTCCAGGTTGTTCTTATAAATTTGTTTAGAATATCGACATATAATAAAATTTTAAATTCCATCGAACTCTTAAAATTATAATATGCATATGTCCAAAAAAGCTTCCGTCGTAATTTTACGGATTTCGGTGGAATTGTTTAAAATTTTATGTATCGCCATTTTGAACAAAAAAATCAGTCACTAATCAGACGAAAAAGTGACCATTATTAAAATAGGAATAACATGCGAAAGTGTACTTTATACTTTAGAGAGATACTTATTAAAAGTTTCAATGACATCAATCTTCTAAAACCGCTAGTTTTTACACTGTCAGCTCATAAGGACTGCTTGAAATCACTTTATTTTAGAAAATCATAAAAGTACGCTTCCTCTCTCTCTTTCTCTCTCTCTCTCTCTCTCTCTCTCTCTCTCTCTCTCTCTCTCTCTCT
>NW_017259295.1:1187912-1188388 GCF_001594045.1 Atta colombica
TATATATATATATAGAGCGTGGGTTTTAATAGGGATGTGTACGTATGAGGGGAGTATGAGAAAAGTATATCAAAGAGAAAAAAGCTCGAGTTTGGGCGCTCGAGCGGCAGGTATGCGGTGCGGGGTGCGCTTATTAGATTATACTCGCCAATCCGCACACGTTCATATAGCAGCGGCAGCGAGTTGGGAGCTATTGCCGGCGAATCTCTCTTTCATTTCCCCCACCACTGCATTAAACAAGAACAGAGTGAAAAAATAGTGCCCTCTCACTCTTCAATGTTGTCTTGTCGATTTCAATGGGGCAATCTATCTTAGTCTATGATCAAACTTAACTACATAGACTGAAACTACATATGTTTTACATATATACATATACTCAAGCTTTAAATAAAATATGTATTGCCTTTTGTTCACTTTTCTCTCCTCACAAATCTTCCGTATTATTTTTTTTTTACACATATATATATATATATATA
>NW_017259295.1:1188489-1195976 GCF_001594045.1 Atta colombica
GAGAGAGAGAGAGAGAGAGAGAGAGAGAGAGAGAGAGAGAGAGAGAGAGCAAGGAAGCGTACTTTTATGATTTTGTAAAATAAAGTGATTTCAAGCAGTCCTTATGAGCTGACAGTATAAAAACTAACAGTTTTAGAAGATTGATGTCATTGAGACTTTTGATGAGTACTTCATAAAGTATACTTTCGCACATGTTATTTTAACGGTGGCCTTTTTCATCTGATTAATGCCTACTCCTTTCTTCATGATAATAACAATCCAGGAAATTAAGCCTGCTATGCATCGTCAAAATAAAAATCAATAGATCAAAATAATAGTTTACGCGTCATTCTATTCTCTGAATATATACGGATCCTCGGAGACCTCGGTATTTTACTCGAATAGTTGCAAAATTGGGGTTGTCGAGGAATTCTGGTTGATTGTAAGCCGTTGCTGTGCGTGACCGGTTCGCTACTCCGTTTCATATTTTCCTGATCATTTATACATTAGTCGGTTCTATATTTTCCTGATTTTATGTTATATCAAAGAGAAAGGATTTTTATTTAATTAAAGTTTTATTATTTTTATGTGTCCAGATATGCACAAGCGCAATGCGAGTGTATATGTGTATATGTGTTTGTCAGATCGCAAGCTCGACAGCCGCTGATGTAATGTAAATTTATTAAAAACGTCATGAATCAAATTTTGAGCTTCAAAATTTTATTAGTGGGTATATGTGTCAGATCACGAGTTCGACCATCTCTATAACGTTTACAAGCCTTCATAAAAAATATTAGGTAGCTCATTGACTATTATTTAAAGTTTTAAATAATGGATAATGAAGTGCTTAATATTTATAAGTATAATAATCCGCTAATAAAGTTTTGAAGTTCACAATTTGATTTATGACATTTTTAATAAATTATCCTTTGTTTCAAGAACACTTTAAATTAAACTTATTATAATATCGGTAATCAATAGATAATAATGCAGATAAAATATAAAATTTTAAATGAATAAAAAAAATATAGGTGCTTATATTTTCTGGGTTAAATATTAATATTACTTTTGACTCTTCTGTGGATACTTTTCTCTAAAAAAACTACGTTGCATTTGCGGATCATCTTTGTGTCCTGGATACATCGATAAATACCAGAGACACAGAGACAATCCATAAAATACATCCGTAAAACACACTGCATAGCTTCTTTAATTAATAACATATCCCTCATATGTATACATAATATATATAATATTATATAATATATATATAATATATTCATTACGCACTAAATTTTTATCTAATCGTATTTATTATTATTTTACGACAGATGTCACGGTCTCAATTAGAGTAACGAAAAGTACCATGTGTAATATATTGCACCCTCTTTATTGCGCCTGCATGCATCAGGGTAGTCGACCAGAAATTGAAGCGTCGAAAATGTCACGGCTGTATCAGCAGGCAGCTGAAGCTTTAGTATACTCAGGAAGGTATAATCGATGTTTGATACGCAATTAAATATCTCGTTTAATTAATAAAATTAGTTTTGAATTTTTTATCAGAATTTATCATATCCTATATACATAAGAAGTTTTTTCTATTATTTTCGATATTAGTTTTTTTAAATTATACGTTATATTCATATTTATTTATGTTCATAAAATATATAGCTAAAAAATTTTAATAAAGATATTGTTATTTTACAGATATGATAACTCTCCGGATTTCACGGTGGTATTACAACCATTCATTAAATTATTTAACGCACCTAATGCAGATCCTAAGTGTGCTCCACCGATCGACTCCAGTCTGATCACATATGATTGTTTTCACTTTAGTCAGAAAGGACACGCACTTGGTAAGGCACGATTACTTTTCTCGTTTAAATGAATGATGTTATTTGATGGAAATAACAAATTAAAATGGATGTTACATAATAGCTGCTAAATATATTATCTGCTATTTATTATATTTTCGATAAACGCTGTAGCAGATAATGTAACATTAATACATACATTAATATATGCACGATATACACACACGCACACACAAATTCTTTCGTCTAGCAGAGAGCAATTGTTATACAACGTTCTTTCCAATATGAACAGACGTATATTTGATGTGGCATTTTCGATTGAAGTGCGCCCGTTGAACTGAAAAGGACGTCGTAATGAAAACGATTGCACCCTCGCCAAGGGAGAGATATGCCTTGTGCGTGCGTGTGGGTACGTGTATGTATGTGTGTGTACGTATATATGTATGTATGTATGTAGGATATATGTATGTATGTATGTATGTATGCATGGCGTGCGTACAAGAAAAAAAGAGATAATTTAAGAGATATAATTTGCATTATAAATTAAATCGAAAATTAGAATTGATAACATTCTATTTTTTTTTACATACTAAAATTCATTTACTTTATCAAGATAAATTATTATAATTTTATAATGTAATTTATATAATTTATCATTAAAATTGTTTTAATAATTTACATAATATATATATAATATATTTTAATTTACATAATATATTTTAAATTATTTTTAATTCCATATAAATTATCGATAAAGCTCTACTATTAAAGATAAAGATCTATTATTATTAATACTTTTTAATACTCCTTCCGAAGCGAAAAACAAATGAAATCAGTTATTGTTGCATGATTATAAATTGATGTTATTATTACGATAGTCACTCGAATATAAATATAATCTTGATTGCATAATCTGTTAGTCGATGCAAACGCAGTGATATAACAACTGTATTGGCTAAACAAAATGACAATTATTGCGTAGTAGTAATTAATGGACAGTAATGATAATAAGATGAGACAGTATCGACAGATTTTATCAATTTTATTAATATTATTGTTCAGTCGCCATTAGGCAGATTTAAAAATGAAACTAACATCATTAGCTGTCTAATATGATTAATTGTAATTTCAAATTTGACTATTTCGCGATAAGAACTCCTACAGATGAGCAACTTTGTAACGTCACAATTAAAAGCGCCGATTCTATCATTATACGAAGCTATTTTCTGACTAACGCATTCGCAGCGCTCCTCTGTCATGCCACGAATTCAGTCATTTGAACGCAACGTTTCTTGTCACGCCGCGAATTAGCTCATATATATTCGCGATACTTTTTTGTAGCGCCGAAAATAGTTTCGTGTAAACGGGTCAGCTTTCCATTGTGGCACTATAAAGTCGCTCGGCTGCAGGAGTCCTTGTAGCTATTTACATTTCGCAGCATTAAATTCTTTGGCATTATTTGTACTCTTTGCTTTTACTCTTTTCAACATCTGAATATCAAGCGATGCGATAGCGCCGCAAGCACATAAAAATATGAAACGGAGATTTGACTATTTGATGCGTGAACATTATTCAAATATTAATATTTTTTTAATTACTTTTTTATTCAAAGTTTATTTAAATAAATTTTGTATTATTAAAATTTTTTTGATCCACTTTAGTAACTTTTGCTTTGAAATGTAACATTTTTTTCGTGCAAATGTGCGTGTATGCATGTGCGTGCCTATATGCACGTACGTGTCTCTCTCTCTCGACGCTTGGCGTTGCCAAGGTGACGCGGAAGCAGCATGGCGGAAGTGTCCCCACCATGAGAGCTGATAGATATCTGCTCCTACCCCATCTGCGTGTGCACACGCACGATATCGATTCTGGTACGTCGAAAATATATGTGCATACATTGTGCACACACGCACAAGGTAACATCTAATAATTTGTGTATTACAAGAACTTGAAAGCAGTTAAAAGTCAAATTTCCTTTTTTGATCAGGCGTCACGACGTCAAGTCATAAAAATATGAAACGGTCACTTGACTGCTTGATACGTAAATATGTTTGTGCTGCTAATAAAACGATGATACTTACCAGTTTTTTCGGAGCTTTGATAGTGACAAATTTTCGATTAAGATTACTCAGAAACTAAAATTACAATAAAAATTCGGATACTTTTATTATATAATGCTAACGATCTTACGATTATGACTAATCCGAATAAAATTGATGTAATTGATATCAAGATTTGGAGATCGAGTCCCAAAAAAGAACCAGTTCAAATTTTCAGATTTTTTTCAGTCATGCACATACATGCGTAATAATTATCGATATACGGGGGATAGATAAATAGAGATAGAGTGCGTGAGAGAGAGAGAGAGAGAGAGAGAGAGAGAGAAAGAGAAAGAGAGAGAGAGAGAGAGAAAGGGAGGGAGGGAAGAAGAGAGAACAACGTTGGACGCTAAACAATATCGAATGATGACGCCAGGCGATGTCCAACAGATGTTCGCCGTCGAAGAAATCGGTATTTATATTTATTTGTCGTCAGAGAACCGAGTGTCCAGGTATCGTCTAATGCCCAATTTCTTCATTTCACTAGATAAGCTGCGGATATTCTTATTCAGGAAATATCTCCATTGTAATCTGGGAAATATCTCTTGGATAAAGTTATCTAGAAGAAATTGAGCATAAGTGTTTGTCGACGAAGAACCAAGTGTTTTCCTCCGAGGAAACGAGAATTCAGATTAACAAGGGGGATGTCAAGCAGCTGTTCTTAGAAATTGTGAATAATTCGCCAATTTCTCTGAGGAAGTTAGTGTCAACTTTTTATAATATATCAAGAGATTTTTAGATAACAACATGAAATCACTCTTACCATTCCTTACTCTCACTCCTTCTACCCCTTCACTCCATCCTTTATCCATTCCCACACACATACGCTCGCGCGTGCAATTTTATAAAAAGTAACATAAAAATTGAAGTAAAGTTTTTATAATTATATATTTTTCTTATAATTATCTATTTTAGATTCTACTAGATTTTTACGACTTCTCTCAGGTATACCATAAAATGATGAAATGTGAGTTCCTATATCTCTCACGTGCGACGACTCGGATATTTGTTTCCACATGCAAAATACGATATGCAAAAAAATTGAGTACTTGCTGAAGTGTGATAACAACACAGAATAGAAAATTCTATTTCCTCTTTTTTTTTGTTTTTATCCCAAACGTGAGAGGCAAAGGAACGAAAATCAATCCCATTCACGAAAATCTAAGAATGAAATGTTCATCACGCCCACCGATAATTCTGAGAATGGATAAGATAAAGTAAAATCATATAGCGAATTTAATTGGACTCAGTGCGCATTGACGCAAATCAAAGCCGTACACAAAATAACGTAAAGATATGTTTATACATAAACATAGAAATCGATTAAATCCTGAAATACTCAATACATTTTATTGTACTATTAGATAAAATATGTATTTTATAATTCAAAATATTTGTATTTCACTTTTATAATATTTTGAATTAAATCAGTATATAACGGTTTTAATATGTATATTAGTTCTTTCAATTGAATTCGCTAATAAATTGATATACACCCACACACCCACACACAAAAGAAATCAAAAAAAGATTACTTTGATTTTTATGCACCTTTTTTTTATAAAAATATGGGATAGGAGGAGTGAGAATAAGAATGATAAGAATGCGTAGTCCTCATATTCTTATCTAAAATCTCTTGACATATTACAGAAACTTAATTTTAAGGCAGCAATAAAATAAAACTTTAAACAACTATAATAAAAAATTAGTCAGTTTCAGTCGTTTTAGTCTTTGTGCCTATGGATATTTTTAATTAGTGAATCAAGAATTATAACATACTTAAGTTTCAGCCAATTTCAAAATCACCGAGGGTCAAAATCTTATGATTTTTTTGCGAGATCCTTTAGCAAGTTGAGATCAGATGTTTGAAAGTGGTATAATTAACTCTCAGCTGGAACATTACATATATCCGAGCTATATATATATAAATAATACTGCTAAGCCTTTACAAGCCATAAGGGTGGAATGGATTAGAATAGAAACAGTTTTATATTCCCATTGATCTCCACCATAGATTCCGAAAGTCAAATCGGAATTTTCCATTTTCGTTCTTATTTATTAGTTTGTTGAATTTCATATAACGAAAATATTTTTTGAAAATAATTGAAATAATGTGTTTCTTTTCAAATGTTCGCTTACGTTTGAAATTCCGCTAGAAAAATCTCTTTAGCAGTTTTTTTCCTCGAAATTTTTTAAAAAAAACCTTAAGTTTTTGTTAATTAAAATATTTTTTTTTTTTAAATATTTTAAATATTTTCAATTTCTTAATTTTCACCTATTTATTCTTTTTGATGTTCTAAGAGATAAAATAATGTATTTTGAATTAATACGTTAAAACATAAAATTTGTAGAAGTTTTGATTTGAGATTTTGAGACGTCAAAATTTGATCGTCATCAGTACAATAGCTCATCGATGTTACAATTAAATTAACTATGGTGTCTTCTACATGTATCTCTCTTTACATAGATATTACGGTCTCGTTCAATGCAAGTTAATATTTGATTATAATACAGTCGTCTTGGTACAGAATTGTTAAAATGCTTTAAATAGTAATACAAGTAATCGTGTAAAAAAAGCGAAAAGAAAGAGAACAAAAGCAGTGAGTTAGAAAAAGAAGAAGGAGCGAAGATGAAGTGAAGGATGGCAGCAAGAAAATGAGAGAAAATGATGATGAAGGAAGAAGAATAGAGGACATCGAGATGTGAGAACTAACTGATTTCCAATTTTCGCATATCTCTTACAATTATAGATGACAAAAGAGCTTATTTTTAAAAACATCCAAGGTTTCAGATACTCTGATATCAGCAAGGAATTTCACAAGGAGATTCCAGCATATGAAAGGTAGCTTTTGATAGGTATAAGAAATTTTATAGGAAGGGATTGCTTGAATGGAGGAATATGCCCGGATTGCGAATTTGACATGAGGGTGGAGAATATAAGATGAAATGTTAGAGTGGATGAAGCAACAATGAGAAAAGCCCTTTTGTTTCAGCGGTGAAGATGGACATATAATATTTCGAAAACAAACGTGACGAAATCTGAAAAAATGGGACAATGTCCCGAAACGTCAAATTACCGAAATTTAAGACGTGCAATAATGTTGCGAAACGTCAAGTTACCGAAATTTAAATCTTGCGATAATATCCCGAAATATCAAATTATGTCTTAGCGCCAAGATATTACGTGTCTCTAGATTATTGAATTTAAGAAAATAATGTGTCTTGGAAAGTTATAATTTCAAAAATTAGAGTATAAGCAATATCGGAAAATAAATTTTTTGAAATATTACCCGAGAATGTATAGAAGAACAAAACATGATTGCCCTTGCACAGATTAAATATAAAGCGTATACAGGTATTTATTATCCATTTAAATTTGAGTCTTTATTGAATATAAGAAGAAAATGAGAAAAGGAAGAAAATGCAAGAAAATGAAGATAAGAGAGGAAAAAACGAGAGAGCATGAAAGAGAAAAAGAGAAAAAAAAAGTGGAAGGGAGGGAGACAAATAATTTTTTCTTTTTATTTTTATATGTTATTAACTTAATATTTAATTAATACAAATTATTATTGTTATTATTATTATTATTATT
>NW_017259295.1:1196076-1200371 GCF_001594045.1 Atta colombica
AATACCTAAAAACTTTTTTAAAAAAGAAAAAAATATATGCCAAATGCATAAAAAGGGTATCAAATATTGCATTTTTCTTAGTCAAATAGTTTTTCTTTCGCTAAGTTGTTTCTTTACTATATTCAGTTGACCATTTTAGCTACTTTCAGTATTAGGAAAACATTACAATCGATGTATGTATACACGACTGTCTTATATTAATTTTTAAATATTTTATTATCGTCAACAAATTATTATCGTGAACAAATTTTCAGTTTTAATTAATGTGTAAAATTAAAAACTTTTACACACTCACTATTAACTTTAATAATAAGGTAGTTCAGCTGTGTATTGATTATTATTATTTTATGATTATAATTTATACAATTTATTATCAAAACTTTATTATTAGTACATAGTATCAATATCTTCTGCTAAGAAAAAGTAGCATTAAGTATCATATTGGATATAATACAGTCTACATATTTCCTTCTTTTTATCAGAAACATAAAAATGAAAAGTAAAGTGATTTAATATTACTTTTATAAGATTATAAATTTATTAACATATTGTTGACTTGTAACTATTGTGACTTGTAAGAATACACTAAAGAACTATTTTCCAAACAATTGATTAGTTATTATTTAATTATTTCTACGATGTTCAACAGATTTGAATTAGAAGTCATGGTCCGGAATAACGTAAATATCAGAGAAACATAATCGATGTATGTTCACAAGTATGCCTATATTGGCTATATGGATTCTATTTTACAAAAAATTTTCTCATTTTAATTATAAATAAAACGACGGAAAAGTAAACTGCAATGTTGTGAAGTATAAATACAGAGTTGTAATAAAAATGAACTGAAATTAAGCGATTTTGTGTGTCTTGCGTGATGAAATACTTGGCTAATTGCATTTATTTCGTATCTGTTTCTTGTTAAGAGGAATATAATATTTGACACCTTTTTTATGGATTTGATGTATATTTTTTTCTTTTTTAAAAATATATTTATTTCATATTAAGTGCAAAATTTTTGAGAATAAATGTAACGAAAGAAAAAGCGGTTTTCAAATATCTAAAAATTTAGTTAGATCTAAAAATAATTTTTTTAGGTCAAGATAATTACATATAAGACTCTTAAAGATAACTGGACCTTATACGATCTAATTTATCCTCGCTATTTATGGAATTACACAGTTAATTTCAATAAACAACACTAAGTCGCGCAAACTCGATTGCATCAATTTATTGCTCAATTTATTCATTTCGTTATTTTAGTAAAACAAAATATTGAAATGTAATATTTCATAGATGTGTAATTACTTTTTATAATTATTAAGAGATGATTATTAATTTCCGCTGTATCATTAATTTCAGTTTATTTTTATTACAACTCTGTATTTATACGTTACAACATTGTATTTAGTTTATCTTTCTATACTTTTATTTATAATCAAGAAAAGGAAACTTTTTGTAAGAAGATAGAATTATATCCATCAATATAGCCAATCTAGGTCATACTGACCATGAGTGTACATCGATTTTTATGTTTCCCTGATACTTGCGTTATTCCAGATCATGACTTTTAATTTAAATTTGCTAAACATTGTTGAAATAAATAAATTATGCGACTCTTAATTATGTACACATAAATATACATGTATGCCTAATTAAGAGTCGCAAAGATTTAATATTAAAATAATAAAAATTGATCATATATGTATAAAATGTTTTGTCGAATACATGATTTAGCCAAATAGGACAATCAACAATAAATTTAATGATAAATGTAGTTGAGTGTCAAAGATTGTTTACACTGATTTGTTACAATTATTGTATGATCTGGATAATATAGTAAATAGTAATAATTAATGTAATTCAATGAAAATCAATTTATTTCTGGTCAGTTTCAGTTATAATTATATTAATATAAATTACATCTATATTAATAATATTTGTATTTAGTAAATAATAAACTAAGCCAAAAATGCATTTTCTTGCATTAAATTGTTTAACTTTATTAGTTTAGGTATATTAACGACATATTGAATAGGAGCACTGAGAGAATTTATAAAAATGATTAAAATTAACTCAAATTGGATACAATTTGATATTATGAATTTATTAGTATAAATCTATTCATTAGAATTTTTTATTTAATATAAATAAAATTATTAGATTGGTATTGATAATATTACTGGATTACATTTAATTACTATTTCTTCATATATTATTTATGAAACTTCTAAACAAATGTATAAATGTCATTCACATCAAAAATAAGTTACATCTGCTTTCATTCTTAATTACATTAATTATGTTTTTGAGGAATCAATATTCTCGAACAGCGGACGTCGTGATGAATGCACGGCAGATGCAGAGTCAAATGTGATCCAAGAATAATATTGTTTTAAAAAGCAGTTTTTTTATTATAATATGTAGTAAATTATTTCAAATACGTAGAAGGTGAAATAAAAGTATTTATCATAGATATAAATATCCATTTTCTTCAAAGTTGAAAAAAATAAACAACTCTAATTCGCGGGTCTCGTCGGCGGAAAATTAATATGTAAGTCATTTGCAATAAATGCATATTCATGTATTTATAAATGTGTTCGAATATAACACAATATACGACAATGGAGGTAATAATGAGTAATAATTAATCGTTACGTAACAATTCAGTTCTAAATATATATGTTTATTCAAGATATACATTATTAAATCCATGTACCAAATTTAACCAAATTTAACCTGTCACTGCTCCTACTCATTATATCATTATTTTATCAAAGAATTATAATGCTTATGAGAGCCGAACAGTAGATGTCCGTGTAAAAAATTTATTCAATTAGTATATAATGTAATAGACGTTTCGATCTTACTGCGGATTCTTCTTAATTATCATAATAGCAATCAATACAATACAATTAAAAATTGATAAATCATCCAACCAATATCCAATATTCGGCTCTCATAGGCATTACAATTCTTTGATTTATTCTTTGAAGTCTGTCAATTCTTTTTGTCGTTATTTTATACTAAAACAAAGTTTAAATTGTGTTAAATTTAACACTATATAATATTAAATTTAACTCAATTTAAACTGTTTAATTTCATTGTTTTAGTATAAAATAATAATATTTTGAATAGGAGTAGTGAGGCGATTCAAATTAGACTAAATTTAACACTATAAATTTAACAATGCATACAACTTCTTTAATGCCTCTATTTCTAATATATGTATATCTGTACAAAAATTAATTCGTTAATAATCTTAATAATCTTAATAATTTTTATTCATTGAGGTTTAAATAGTTAAATATAAATAAATTATTTAAACAATGCCGTAATAAAATAATCATTAATCTCGTGTAGATAACATATGTTGTAAACACGAGCGCGTATTCATTAGCGGGCGTGATAAGGGATACCATTAAATGCCTCTTAGATGGTGTCAACAAGAGTCATGGTAAGAGAACGTCATACCACTCATCAGTGATATTTTACGCAAAAATGACGGAATGAATGAAGCGCAAACTACTCTCATTTTTTTTTGTGTGATGATAAGTTCACTTCCATTTTATTTTCAGATGCTGATCTCTTGTGGAATAACATGTTTACGTAAAAATAACGGAATGAAGGACGTGCAAAATATTTTCGTTTTTTCTGTGTGATAAGTTCACTTCCATTTTATTTTCAGGCGCTAATCTCTTGTGGAATAACATGTTGGAGCCGGTCGGAAATAAAACAGAAAAGGGATTGCCTGGGATATTAGAGAAAATAAACTGCCCTACGGAAAACGCACCCTATATCTTCACAAATATTAATTCGCGGCATTTCCGAACAACTGGCAAGCAAGATGGAATTCTGTTTAACAATAGTGATTAATCATCTACATTCTACATGCTACTTACATCTGTTACAAAACAAATTATTGCGAAAGTTGCGAAAGAACTTCATCACGGCAAACGCAGTTTGAGAGTATTAGGAAGTTCATACATTTGTTATTGATTATTTGCGTGAAAAAACTTTCAGATAAAAATAATATAAATAACATAAATATAATAACAATATAATTATAAATTATAAATTAAGAATTTCTATTTATACATTTTCATAATTAGTGTTCGACTAATTAGCGTTTCATTGAATTATTATAGATAATTTTAAATGTACTTCTTATTTTCTTTGCGTATTTTTTAAAAGAATGTAATTGCAGGATCTAATGACATTGCATAGACATCGAGACATATTTATAAGCAAATATAATATGATGTACAAAAAATTATTAACTAATCAAGTATTTA
>NW_017259295.1:1200471-1222199 GCF_001594045.1 Atta colombica
ATGCGTTTAAAAAGATTTTTATAAATACATGTGCTAAAATAAAAAATGATACAAAATTTATTTGTATTGTGATTTTTTTTCGAATCCATACAGTGTAGGACATTTCTACAATAATACGGTAGCGTCAGTGGCATTGCTGCAAGTTTTTCTATGGGAAGAATCGCATTCCTGATCATTCACTTAATTTGCATTCTTTTTTGTGAAAAGCGTAATTTTGGACGGAAATATATATAATACCTCACAAAACTAAAATTCGGTTAAGAAATGCTTGTGGAATTTCGAGCTATGTAAATATGTGTCATATCAGAAAGTACTCGATTTGTATATGTGTTCAAAGAATTTCTCTGGTTGAACATTTTTCCCACTGTGACAAATATATCACAAAGAATTAGACAAACAGGATATTTAGAATTTAATTATTAGCGTTTCAAAATAATTGTAAAGAATTTAAAATAAATATTTTTGCAATTAAAAAGTTAAAGAAATTTCTTCATAGAAAAGATAATATATCGTGTCGTTCTTATTTCTACTTTTCAATTAGTATATAATAAGGGCTTTTCGAGCCTAACAAGATAACGTATGCTATAATTCAATTGTTTTATTAACCTTCATATAAATAATATTTCAAACGTTTCGATCATTTCTTAACTGTCCCCTTCAGTGAATGTTACAAAATTTACATAATTATTACTGTGTATAAATTATTACATATTTCATAAGCTTATAGTGAACTTAATTATATAATGTTTCTGATGAATTCAACAAAATTAAATTGTTCTAGCATGATCCTTGTTTGATAAAATTTAAAATATTTTCGGTAGAAGCGACATTCGAGAATTATGGCTGGATGACCGTATACACGCGCCGGCAGAAATAATCCAAGATCCTATCACGAGTTTGTGCACCTATCGCGTATACAGATGAAATGTAAAAAAAAATCGAAGTTCGTGTTGAGGGCAATACTAAACTGCAAAAGTGCCTAAAAAAAAGTGGTCAAGAATATCATTAATTACAACGTTTTTAATTAAAAAATTTTGAAAAAAATGTCCCATTGCGTATGTTTATAAAAGGGCTACCGTTAAAAAGAGGAGGATCTGTAGACAAAAATGAGG
This sequence comes from Atta colombica, assembly GCF_001594045.1. Lineage (NCBI taxonomy): Eukaryota > Metazoa > Arthropoda > Insecta > Hymenoptera > Formicidae > Atta > Atta colombica. The sequence continues at coordinate 1,201,584 of NW_017259295.1, forward strand.
GTACCACCTTTGAAGTGGTCACAACCCTCTGGCAGTCAGAATAAAGAGGGTGAGTTTTGTTCATTAAATGCACTCGTTGCATATAGTTCAATCAATTTTTGCACTAAATCGTAGCTTAGTGTTTACTCTTTACCCTTATTTGATTTTCCAACTCATATATAGAGTTACAGTACCAGAATTTCGGAGCGCTTCCCACTACTTTCTCCCTTCGCATTCCTCGTCTCTTCCGCATTTCCAATACGTACGTGCGCTTCGACGAGTGTGTAGCGCCGCGAGCCAAACGCCAGGGGACATTCTGGTATGAGATTCCGTTCCGGCCAGCGAAAGTGAATTCGAGAGAGAAGGAGCGAGCGCGGATGGTAAACAAGGATGCAGCAACTGACAATCGAACGTATCTGCGCGCATACTACTATATACTGTACTACTATATGAACACAAACTCGCATACACACGTTTAATCAAATGGTATTCCCTTTCGACATGCGGCGCTACACACTCGTACCGAAGCGCACACGTACGTGCGTTTATTGGAAACGCGGAGGAAGTGAAAAGCGCGAAGGGAGAAAGTAGTGGGAAGCTCCGATATTCTGTCCTTACCGCAAGACGCACGATTGAGAGAGAAATTCTGCATGGTACTATGATCTGTAGTCTCGCTACAAATGCTTTAAAGCTATCCAATAGAAGAAAGAATTTTACAAACTGACCAATTAAAAAAACGCTTCAAAGCATTTGCAGCATCGCACTGACCATGCTTTATATATGAGTCGGAAAACCAAATAAGAGGGAAATCAGAAAGAGAAAAGAGATTGAGAAAGAAAGCGTAATTGGATATCGATCCGCGGTCTTACATATTTATTACTAGTATGAGTGAGACACACCGGTTATAATTATGCATAAAAATTTTTAATATTATAAACAATTTTTGCACATAATTATAATATTTTGTGCATAACGAAAGTATTATATTATTATGAATATCGGCAAGTGAGAGACACCGGGGTATCTTACTCGTACTAGTAATGAATGTGTGAGACAGCGAAAGGACAGGCTGTTTGCAATGATGATGTTTTTTTAGTAAGCTCTTGAACTTGACGGGTATCGCGCGCATACTTGGAGCAAGCCACGATATCTTAATTGATCAGTTCTGAGTTTGCAACATCTCCCTTCATTCTAAATAAATACTTATCATGCTCGAATCTCCGCTAACGATGAGTCTGTAATGATCTTTTGCAACGAGGATGAGTCTATTTGATAATCGTGCCAATATATTTCTGCGTCAAAGAACTGTACGATTTCTTGATAGCTGATCGGCTCTGTGAAGACACGTTCACATTGATATATCATCGCTTCAACGTTTTCCAAAGTTCTTGGTTTACCCGGTGAAAAGAATCTTTGTCTCTCAGGCGGGCAGTGACACGAAGGACAATGCTTCTGTTCTCATTCTTCTTTTATGCATCACAACATTGCGCTGTAAGTCCTTGGATTCCTTTTGTCCACAATTAGAGCAGAACTCACCGATATAATCGATGTTCCTATACGCGTTCGCGGATATTCTCTTGTATACTTTCATAATTTTTGTATTCAGTTGTAATCAAAAAATTCGGACAAGAATTCTTGCATCCGACGATAGCAAAATTCCATCAAGAAGATCGAACTGAACTCATGATACTAATAACTTACATAACTTCTATTTCTCAAAGAGCATACAATTTCGTTCAACTAGTAATATCGTGAGTTTAAAATCGTAAGCATAAAGAAATATAAAAAAAGTAATATGAAAAATTTGATACATTTGATACTGCGTATAGAAAAAAAGAAACTCGCGAGCCTGTATCATGTCCAATTATGCTTTCTCTCTCTCAATCATACGCCTTGCGCTAAGGATAGAATATCAGAGCACTCTCCATTATTTTCTCCCTTCGCTCTCCTCGCCTCCACCGCCAACTCGTACCGAAGCTTGCACGTATGTGTTATTTCCAATAACACATACGTGCAAGCTTCGATATGAGTGTGTATAGCCGCGCGTCGAACGCCAGGGAAACATCATTCTTCCTGCCAGTGCGTGTACACAATGATGAAAATATTTACGCATCATGGAGTCAAGAGATCATTTCAAATTTTTGTGTACTTAGCGTTACGACGATACCATATCGCTTGATTTTTTTTTAATAAAATATCAAACATTGCCAATAAAAGCCATTTTTACATATTAAATCTCAATTATCTTGGAAATCTGACGTGATAGAATTTTTTTTGTTTGCAACATTATTTTCAGCGTTCAAAAATCTATAAGAGTCATATAGTCCGCGATCCAAAGGAGGAATATTAAAATTATTTTTTGTAAATTAGTGTAATTATTCAATAAATAACAAAATAGTTAAAAATATGTAAATATTAGAATATTAGAAATTTGATATTATATTATTATTAATATATTCACGTTGATATTTTTATATTTTTTAAAATTAATTAAAATATATTCAATCTATAAACAATTAAATCATCCCTAAAATATTGCTAAGTAAGACTAATCATTCCATAACTAATTAAACAATTGAAAACTGATTATTATCTAATCATTGATTGTTAATTGTGGTTTATTGTAGATTTATGAATTGTTCCACGCTATATATCACTTATTTTCTGTCGCAATTTTTTTATATATCTATTATTAATTATATATTAATTATATTTTTTTATATAATTTTTGTATAAATCACTTACACGACGCAAGATTACGTTTCCATTAACACGTACGTGTGCGCTTCAGTACGAGTGTGTAGTGTCGCGCGCCGAACTCCAGGGAACACCAGGTGCGTTCCTACCGATGCGTGTACATAATGATTATCTTTGTGATACGAATCATTATTAATCATAATGAATTCGACTGGAATAATATCCACATATTAGCTAATGTCCTCATATGTGAAAGGAACGGTATCTGAAATGATACATACACAAAAACAGATAGTATTTGAATAGACAAAGCGACATAGGGTCATTGCCAGATAGTTATCTTTCCGTTTTAAAATTATTGTTCCCTTTAAACATATCCCTCATTACTTTATACAAGTTAGATGATATAACATAATATATGTTCATATGTGAAGTAGTTATTTACGAAATGTCACACGACATCACAATTTTTGATAGAAAAACCAAGATAAATCAAGAGTTTAGGTAACAAGTTACAATATATTATCTCATATTTATACGGTTTAATTAAATTACATATTACAATTATTTATATCATATTTTTATAATAATTGAATTTTATATTAAGCCGTAATATATATTTTTAAAATTTTGTTTAACTTTTGTTCGGTACGCATATTTATTTCGTGATTGAGTAGCAGACAATATTTTTAAACATTTTTTTAATATGTAAAAATAGTAAATAAATATTTAAAAAATATTTTTTAATTGTGTGCTGATTGGGCACATGGACAAATCCTTAGATAATCAACCTACTTTTAGAAAATTGACATATTTTTAATTGCCTGTCAGTTATGCTTTCAGTTTTCTTTATTCTCAAGGTCGATTAAATAAAAATAAAGTTATCATTTTCTTCCTCACTGCCTTAAAAATAAAGTTATTGTTTTCTTCCTCACTTTTTCACGATTACTCGATTCTTCGAATGGAAGATCCAAGTTGATGGACTATTTAGTTTCTCGATACTTTCAAAGTATCATCGAAAATTTATCAAATTTTCGGAGCCACTTTCCATCAATGTAGATTAATTCTAATCTCGGTTCAACTTACTCTTCGTCTTTTTCTAGTTCTAAAGATTAGAATATAATATTATAAATTGAACTAAGATTGAAGTAATCTATGTTGGTGGAAATAGGCCTTTACTTATTTATATTTCCTTATCTTGTGCCAAATGTCGACTCTGCTAGTATCGAGATAATATAATATATACGCTGCCAGCTAATCAACGTTTTCTTCAATTTATTTAAATTTATTTATTTAAATTTATTAATTTGATCCTAATTAACTTAGAACATTTGCATGAAACGAAGTTATAAAATATACTTTTTATTCACACGACAACCGAACTACATACATACTTTTCATGCACTTTGAACAGAAATTATAGAATTGCTAAAAAAACAATAAATCAAATAAATCAATTATATATAAATTGTACCAAACTATAAATTTTACGAACAGAAATGATAAAATCTCAAGATTTCATGAACTCCTGAAAGCTCTTTAAAAATATAAATTTAAATATATAAATTTAAGAATATAAAATAATTTACGAGCGATTTTACCATTATAATGCAGCACGCTGCAGAAAGTAAAACGAGATATTCAAGGCTACAACTGTTGCACGATCTTCGAAGAACTTGACCCTGGTTAGGGGTCGAGATATCGCCGATAAGTTCAACCGTCTACGTCTGATGCATGATTTTGTTATGAAATCATTGGTCATTTACCTGCTTCAAGTCAGATGTTTTATTGCTTAGTCTTTTTATTATTATTTACTTAATCTTTCTACCATTCATGATTTGATTATTATTACCGTTTAAGTTTCAAGGGTATTTCCCGAGCACATTTTCTTATTGCGTAATTCATATTTATAATTTTACTATATATAAATCCAAATAATATATTCTTATAGACTAAATAATCATTTGCGTGAAAATGTGATTAGTTTTCTTATGGAGTAGAAGCGAAAATAACACACGATAAGCTGTAAACAAGAGCACATAAAGCACGTAGAAAGAGCAGGATCTGTTATATTACGCGATATATAACCTCTCGAGACTTCTTAAAGTTCACAGAATTATCATCACTACGCATAAAAAGAATAGAGATAAAGAATAGAGAATAATAATAATTATTTTTTACTTGTAATAATAATAATTATTTTTTACTTGTAATAGGTTAATGTTCAACCTATTATATATTTTCTTAGAATAAGACAATTCTAAAAATATTCTATGATAATCGAAAGTTTGCATTCAGATTTATCAAAAATTATTTTTTTTATTTTCGTAATTTGAAATCAAGTTATTGCTTATTTATAATTACTAATAAAAATTGAAAACTTTTCAAAGCAGATTTTTGCTAAAAGATATCAATTGCAATTAGAGATCAAGGCAGGAGATTTATAATCTTCGTATCTTTTTTAATCTTTTTTCTAGTGTAGTAATATTATGTTATATTATTTAAAAAATATATGCGAAATGATACGTAAATCTCGAGAATCGTGCTTTGATTTTTCATATAAAACTCACGTCATGTGTCTGTAACAGAATTGTTACCACCGGCGAAAATTAAACCGGGAATATTAAATAATATTATTTAAAAGTATATGCGAAACGATACGTAAATCTCGAGAGTCGTGCTTTGATTTTTTTAATATAAAAATGTCATGTGGCTGTAACGGAATTGTTATTATCGGTTAAAATTAAACCGGGAATATGTTTGTGTCAGATTGCATCATAAGTGGCATTGCGGCAAGGCGTTAATATAAATAATAATCACGACTCCTCTTCGAAATCATCCGGAAAAAATACTCTGTGGCCAGGGCCGACTGAGAAATTATAATGCCCGGAGCAAGGGATGAAATGTCGCCCGTCTTCTCATTCTATAGCTTTGATCGCGTTTACTCTTTGCACTACCCGGGATCACGACGAAAACGTGGCAAATTGGATCCTATTTATTTTTTTTTGTTTTTTTTTTATATGTTTCTTTTTTTTATATATTTTAGTTTTTATTTGTTTTTATATTTTTATTTATTTTTTAATTTATAAAAAATCTAAACGCGCCAAACGTGCTTATATATTTCGATTTGTTCATCGACGTTATGGCGCCCCTCCGAAGACGCCCGGGGCAACCGCCCCGCTCGCCCCACCCTTGCATCGGCTCTGTCTGTGACGATCAATAGATGAAATCTCTTCGCGCGCACATGTAAGAGAAATAAAAGAAATGACGCAAATGGCAAAAACATGTTATCCTTTTCCTGTGATCTGTTTACAAACATTATTGTTCTTATTTCATTTTAATTACTTCAATTATACTTTGCACCGAGAAATCTGTTGTTATTTCATTCAGAATAAATGCGCCTTTGTTAAAATGATTGATTTTAATCCAATTAATAAGTTAATCCAATATCGTAATTAGACACTACACCAGGGCTCGGCAAGATTTGCATTTCTCGGCCGATTTTCGACTTGGCTTCGCTTTCTGCTATTCCCCTCACTTCTCGCCCAGCGCTCAGTCCAAATGCCACTCGACATTTAGAAGCGTAGACGCTCGTAAACATGAGGTCCATCCGCTTTAAATGCTCACGCTGTAAACTTCATTCTATATTTTTTTTTCATTCATTGCATAACTAAGATAGAATGAAGCAATAAGCGCTCTTACGCGTTGCTTTATTCTATCTTAGTTATGTAATGAACGAAAAAAAAAAAATAGAATGAAGTTTACAGCGTGAGCGTCCAAAGTGGGTGGACTTATGTCTTGTTATGTAGCACGCTCAAACTGATTACTAGAATGTCACAACTTTTTGTAGCTTTAATTTCCTACATAATTATTTTAATGATCCAATAGATTATACATATATTTTCAGATTTGAATCTATATCTAAATTTTTAGAGACTTGCAAAGTTGTTCTTTCAGTGCAATATTCATATTTATTATATGCCATATAGTATTGAGAACATTTACGTTTATTCTTTTTTATGCGAGAGAAAATATAGCATAAAATATGCATAAAATGCATTTGCGATTTAACGCTAAACTAAATAAAATAAAAATTAAACAGAAAACATCGTAAAATGAGTAAAAAAAATCTTGTGAAACATTTACATGGATTACAGTAGACGTCTAGATTGAAAGCTGTTGATAATTATTCAGAGCCGATCAGCCCGGAGCTCGGATTTCGTTATTACTTTCCCCTGCTCCAAATGTCGCGTATCATGAAAATCAATTGCTATATTGTCAGTTTATAATGCCCAGAGTTTTACAGTATTAAATTGCGCGGTGACATCGCATATATAACAAAGAAATATGATATAATAATATTATAATAACATAATATTAATAATAATAATAAAGAAAATCTTGCGGAATATTTACATAGATTTGCGGATGTTCAGAAAAAATATTGATAAATGTTTAATTGTAACAAGCAATTTAAAAATTAAAAAGAATTATATAATCCGATTTTGTTATACTACAAATTCATATAAAAATCTGGTTATTAAAATTTCTTCTAAAACGTAATTCTTGTATCTTTAGATATTATATGCATAGCTTGCTTAAATAGAAACGTAAATTTTTTTACATGAATGAAAGAAATTTTAGAAGAAACATCGCTCAATTACGAAATTTGTGTTTATAATAATTCTGTCAATAATTAATTAAAGCTTAGCCGTTCAGAGCTTGATCTTCATTGTTTTTCCCCACTCCAAGCGCCGCATACGAAAATAAATTGCTATGTTGATAGATATAATGGTTTAGAATATTATAATGGTTTAGAATACTAAATCGAGTGACATCATCACATATAACAAAGAAATATAATATAATATTGTTACGTCCTTTGTCGTGCCGACATCCTTCACCCAGAAAAATGATAATGGAATCGATGTCAAAATCATCAAATTGACGTCGAATCGACGTTGATTCGACATCGATTCCTATCATTTATCATTTATCTCTCCGTGCCGTTCGGAGCGAATCAAGTACATAAACAGCGCGTCGCTAAAACGGGCTGCAACTCAGCTGTTTGGAGAGTTTGACAGATTTGGCGATTGATTGAGATGTCACTTCGCTCGGATGTGCTCTGAAAAAAAATATAGTGTAATATTGTTATCCCCGCGTTGTGCCGACACTCGTGTCGTGCCGCCATCAAGCGAGTCGAGTAACCATGATCGAGTACGTCGCTAAAACGGGCTGCAGCTCAGCTGTTAGAAGGGTTTGACAGATTTGGCGATTGAGACGTCACTTCGGACACGCTTCGATCGCTCCTGTATTTTCACCGTAATGGACGGACGCTTTGTTTGTTCAAATTATTACAATAAAAAGTTTTATTTTTTTTTTCTAATCAACGTATGTCTTTTTATTTTCGCGGTTCGAAAGTGTGCGTTCGCTTAGATTGGCAATTCGATCGCGCAAGCGGGAACATAATAATATACTATAATATATGTAAATATAAAAAAAAATCTTATGGAACATTTACATGGATTTGTGGATGTCCAGAAAAAATATTGACGAATGTTTAATTACAACATGCAATTTAAAAAGAATTATATGATCCGATTCTTGCATTATAAATTCATGCAAAAATTCGATTATTAAAATTTCTTATAAAATCTACTTCTTGTATCTTTACAGACATTGTATGCGTAGCTTGCATAAATGGAAACGTAAATTTCCTTATATATAATAAAAGAAACTTTAGAGAAACATTCAATTATGTTTGTAATTATGTTGCATATAATGTTTGTCAAGATACAAGAATTAGATTTTATAAGAAATTTTAATAACCGAATTTTTGCATGAATTTATAATGCAAGAATCGGATCATATAATTCTTTTTAATTTTTAAATTGCATGTTATAATTAAACATTCATCAATATTTTTCCTGAACATCTACAAATCAATGTAAATGATCCGCAAGATTTTTTTTTTATATTTATATTCTATTATATCTTATTTCTTTGTTATATGCAATGATGCCGCGCGATTTAGTATTCTAAACTGTTGTAACAATGTAACAACATAGCAACTGATTTTCGTGGCACATGGGGCAGAGCATGGAATCCGAGCTTTAGACTGCTATTTCATTTGTGTGTTTTATCGTATGACAAATATGTAAAGAACAGAGAGATCCCATAACCAACATGCTTGCATAAATGAAATATCACCTTCAGACTGGCTGGCTTTAATTAACCCTCCGCGAGCCAGAAAATTAACATGGATTTATACGGATATATCTGATACCCCATGCTATATTTTACTATACTACAATTTAGTATAATACTTTTTCTGAACGTCGCAAATCCATGTAAATGTTCCTCAAAATTTTCTTTGTTTTATATTATATTACATTATATTTTATTTCTTTGTGTGTGTGTGTGTGTGTGTGTTTGTGTGTGTGTGTGTGTGTGTGTGTGTGATATGCAATGATTCGGCGCGATTTATTACTTCATACCGTTACAACGTAACAATGTAGCAAATTATTGATTTTCGTGGCACACGGTGCGCGGCGGGGAAAGCAGCAAAATCCGAACTCCAGGCTCTAGACTGGCGGGCTGTAATTAACAGCTTTATTCTGAATACTTCGTATTTTGAATAAAAACAATATTACAAATCTTAATTTTAGTTCGCGTTATGTGAAAATACATACTAGAAATTAAAATGCCTATAATGTCGAAGCTGGATCTTCAATACTTAAATATAATTCAATTTTGAATTATTATATATACTATATACAATTGCATTCATACCATATTTGTAGTCCCTCAAACTGAGCTTAGAATTATCGACAGCTTTAGCGCGCGCGCGTGTGTGTGTGTGTGTGTGTGTGTGTGTGTGTGTGTGTGTGGTTTTATATAAGGAGATGAGTGCAAAAACCGGATGGAATGGCAGGCAGACTTATTGTTTAGCTACTTGGTCTACGAGATCTCGGGTAGATATCGGTCGAAGTGAACGAGGAGGCTCGTTGTGCTCCACGCAAGAGTGCCAGGAGGGTAATCACAGTTCCGTTCTCAAGCAGATCGGTATAAATAAGGGCATATCACATATTTAATCCGTATTAGTTTGATATGCGAATTAATCGATTTAACGATGTAAAAGGGATATATGTATAATAATCGATTTATGTATAATAATCGATTTATGTATAATAATCGAAGCCTGGATCTGTTTTTCTTCGCGCCGCACACCACGAAAATTAATCGCTACGTTGTAAACAGTTTGTATCAGACTACGAATTGAAGATTATGATTAACGGTTGCCCGGTTCTATTTCAATCAATTATGATGTAGCGAATCCATCGTAATTGATTCAAATAGAATCAGAAAACTGTCAACTCATACTCTCCTTAGAGCGCACTGGGCTAATATATGCAATATTTCGATGCTTTGCAGCTGGATTTCCACATTCTTATCCCTTATCTCATTATCTCGCGCGCTGTCTAAATGCTAATCTGCCAACTGTAATCTAGAGTATTAAAAGGGCATTATAACAAAGGCATAAAATATTTGCATATAACAAAGGAATAAAATATAATATAATACAATAATACAATATAATATAATACTGTAATACAATACAAGATATAATATAATACAATATGATATGTTATCTTAACGCTCATATCATTTCATCAAAGTGTAACTACATCTACTAATTAGTCCGTTATGTAAAGCCTATTAGACACGTGTCGTATATGAAGGGAAGAGGAAACATGAAAGGACTGCCAAATAATTGGATCATTATGCAGCATGTAATATGAACTCTTCTCTTGGAATAGTATCTAGTTGGGATTCGTGTACGACGCATTTGAAATTGCATATTCCCTCTTCATCTTATTAGACTAAGCCTCTCATAGACGCTCTCGCATTAATATGAGTATTGACGTGTGAGATCAATACGGGAAATTTAAGCTGGCGGCATACGATGTTTTTTTTTGCTAGATTGTTAGATAGATTAAATTCTTGCTACCGTATTGGCTGTGGTGCTGATAGTGCCATCATCATATTCATCCAGTCAGAAATGATAATGAAATCGATATCGAACTAGCAAGAACCCAGCAAGAAAATAAACATTGTGTACCGTTGGCTTTATTCGAAAATGATTGACATGCGAGAGCATTCAAGAGATTTATTCGAAGATGAGAAGGAAATACGCAATTTTACTATTTCTCGCAGCGCGCGGAATTTGGAATGGAGAAAAGTAGCAGCACGAAATCAGACATCGTATATGATGAAACAAATCGGAGATTGAATTCCGATTGGAAATATCATTTTGTTTACAAAACACAATAAGAATTTCTGATTTAAGGGGATCCTAAAACCCGAACTTTCCGTCGAAGTCACCAGAGATTCCTGTTCTTTCAGCGCATCGACATATATATATTTACATCGACATATACATCGACATATATTTATTACTACCACATCAATATCTCACGCAATCTACGATACACGCAGTTTTACGTTCGTGTCAGTTTTCATATAACAAATTCATCACGATAAAGTATCTAAAACCCAATCTCTTCTTCTAGATAACTTCATCCAAAAGATATCTCCCAAAATATTATCGAGATATCTCCTGAATAGGATTATCCGTAACTTATCTGGAAGTGAAGAAATTGGGCATAAATCTTATTCTAAAAACTTGATTTATTTGTTCGTGCAAACTATGTATCTATGGATTACTATTTCGTAAGTACAAGTTGCAACTTTCAAGCAAATATTGTCACGATTTGACATCTTAAGATGCCGCATATTACACTAAGAAATGGTAAAAAATATATCAATTTCGAAATTCTTGGCATAAACTCCATCTTACAGACATATTAATATATATGCTTTAATCCTGGAAAAGGATTTTCGAATCTGTGAAAGAGAAAAAAATTATTTGTTGTACAAAAATTATATGATTTAGTTGATAATACAGATGGAATTTAAGATTCTCTTAATTATTCCAAGCGAAATTTATTTAGAATAATTCAATATACGTACCCTGGACTCTAATAATAATATTAGCTGTGTTGCGATGTAATAATAGTAATTAAAGCAATCCTTATAAAAGAAATTTATTGCTATTCTTAAATGACATGAAATTATGTTTTACTAAGTGTAAACTCGTCGATATTATGTCACTATAGGAATGTTTATAATTACAATTCAAACAGAGCGGAGTTATTGACTTTTATCGATTTTACATTTGGAAATTTTCCAGAACATTAATCATGTTTTAATGAGGCTTTGCATAATAAATTTCTTCTTAATGTTGAATAAATTTAAATAATAAAACTACTTGAAAATTAAAGTAAAAATATTTAATATTTTTTTACTTTAATTTACATAACTTTATAATTTAAAGGTTTAAATTATAATATAAGACTCCACAGATAAACTCAATAATGATAACATAAGGAAATGCCTATGTGAGCCGATACAAGATATTCATGTGTAATAATACATATATTAAAAATTTCAATACAAATGTTTCGACTCTAATATTGGGTTCTCTTCAATAAAAATGTTAATAGCCATCCATAGAGATAAAATAATGTGTTTACTCGCCAAGTCGTCAAATCATTAAATTGTTATCAATAATTGAAAATTTCTATGTCATCTGTTATATTTTGTTAGATATACAAACTGATCATGTTAAATGTATTTCAATTAAAACCAGATTAACAATGCTCTGTTACGATGTGAAAAAGATGTCAATATCGATTGGTAAAGCTCGATAATCACTACCATTAATCTGGTTTTAAATGAAGTACATTTAACATGGTCAGTTTGTATATTCGATTACACACGAATATTTTATGTTGACTCACATAGGCATTTTCTTACATTATCATTATTGAATTTATAATTTAATTATTGCATTTTATAATTTTATACATTTAATCAAATTGTAAGATAACTTTAAAATTGATCCGTGTTGATTATGTAATAATTGTATTATAATTTCAGATTTAGAAATATATAAATTTATATATATAATTAAATTTATTATGAAAGAAATTTATCAAGAAAAAGTCAGAGGTTGTTATTAAAAAAACAACGTGATAACGTCGCGACGCCAAGTACACAATGAAATATGTATGCATGTGTTTGTCTTGCTCTCAACGCTCTCTTAGTCAATGACGGATGAGGTAGGTATCTGCTCGCCTCTTCTATACGCATACCCACGCATTATCGATTTTGGCGCCGAAAGTAGAGTAGGTCATACACATACATATCTACACGCACGCATTTGTAAGAAATTAGAGAGAGAGAGTTAAAATTTAATTTTTTTTTTATCAAGTAACGCGATAGCGTCGCGACGTCAAGTGGGTAAAAATATGAAACAGGCCTTTAGTAGAATTGATTTCGATAAGTTGTTCTTAACCTTTTTCAATTTTTAATATTTTAATAAAATTCATTTTTAGTAATACAATCGGCTATTATAGCTGACGGTATTACGAATAGCAAGATATTCAACCTACAAAAGCAAACTGCAGCGCAGTTTGTCATTCATTTACACAGTACTGCGAACAGAGCATTCTGAGCAGAACCTCCGAGATAGCTGCGCAGATGACATACATTTTTGCGTAAACGAATGACAATTGCGCTGCAGTCACCTCCGCAGGTAGAATAAACAAACGCACTCATAAGGGAGAGAAAGAGGGATTGGAGAGAGGAGGAAAAGAACGAAATTGTCTATAATCGTTAAGCCTCAGCGAACGAACACAATGAAGGAACACGATTTCAATTTATCAGAAACTATATATTTCAGTGTATCTAATTTTTGATAGGTTGAAATCGTGTTATTTCTATCGCTATCGCTTCTTTCGCATTGTATTTGGTGTTTTAAGTCTTGTGCATGATAAAGGAATAAAGAATTAAGAATAAAGAATAGATTTCAATCTATCAGAAATCGGATACATTGGAATACACGGTTTCTGATAGGTTGAAATCATTTATTCTTTGTTCCTAATTCCTTATTTCTTCTATTATGTGCAGAGCTTTAGATATATTCATCGACTAAAAGATTGCAACAAATTTTTTTCTATGGTTTTCGGAATGCAGCCTACTCATCAACAATTGGTCTTACGGATTCATAAGTAAGAACCAATCGCTCGGTGATTGGGTTGCATTCCAAAAACCATAGAAAAAAATTTGTTGCAACTTTTTAGTCGATAAGTGTACATGCCTAGATTGAAACCCCCCTTCCCCCCCGCCCCCCACTGAATAAGTCAGTGAGTATAGAGATCCTAAAAATAGAGATCAGCTCAGCATGATGTTGTGAAACCGGAAATCACGTAATTTTGAAAATGCCAATATATCAACGCCAATTTCGCGATGAGAATGGCTGCGTTCAACAGACTCAACAGTTGAGTGAGTGCTCGCTGCTATTAACGTATCATCTAGATCTAAAATCTAGTTGGAGGATCTAAAAGAATATACTAATAACAGCGAGCACTCACTCGAAACAAGCCGGTATTTATAGTCGATTCTTACATTTAAGACTGCCTTAAGTACAGTAGAATCTTAAGATGTCATAAATCAATCCGAGGACTATATTAGCATCTTAAGACATTATTTAAGACAGTTTTAAAATAAAAACAGACAATAAATACCTCATGTTTCGCGTCTTATAGTTGATAGCCTTTTATGCGATATTGGCCTATTTCCACCGAGAGTTTATACCGGATCAGAATATAAGAATCAACTAATTACATTCGTATTCCCTACAGTATCCCTCTGTATAGAATATTCCCCTGTTATAGTCGAACGACAGAGAAATGCTTGACTGTAGTTGGTTGGTTCTTAGAGACTCCACACAATAAAAGGAACAGAGAACAGAGAAGCGTCTCTGTCTAAATTTTCTCTTTCTAAGGATGTCGCCTAGTTTCCACCGAGAATTTAAACCGGATCAGAATGTAAGGGACTCTGCACAATAAAAGGAACAGAGAACAGAGAACAGAGAATAAGAATTTCAACTTATTAGAAACTGTTTATTCCATAATACATGATTTCTGATAGGTTGAAATTCTTATTCTCTGTTCCCTGTTCCTTTTTTATTGTGCGGAGCTTCTTACATTCTGATCCGGTTTAAACTCTCAGTGGAAACTAGGCCATTGGCGATATCCTTAGAAAGAGACGGCGGAGATTTAGAAAGAGACACTGCTACTTGAGCACGTGATACATCATGTATCCCTTCCTTGGTCGGACGTCTTAGCGTATGGATTGGAAAAGAAAAAAATATATTGTATGAGTCTGAGAACGATTAACGTATCGGAATTCATCAATTGCATCATTTGCTTCGATAAGACTGGAATATTAATCGAAGACGGTTTGAATATGTGGGGCGAGTGTATCAGATGGCAAGTTTCAGTTATCTGTGAAGGACATCATTAAGGACATCATTAAATTTTATTGTTTAATATCTCTTTGATCTTTTTGTAGTTTCTCCAAATTTCACAGCTGTTCTTACAAGAATATACATCTGAAAGATATCGAGTGATCACTCTCGTGCACAAATCTCTGAATCATCTTCCGTACGCCAAGATGCAATGCATAAATCGTCAAGCCGCCGAGATTGACTTCTTGATGCTCATAATTATGGAGAGACTTCCGGTGCTCGTCGAATTGAACATTGTGTGCATTAAGACGGTGATGGTGACAGGCGACAATATGTTGACCGCACTCTCAGTGGCCAGAGACTGCGACGATCATAAAATCAGTTACGCCAGTGATCTTAACGAATCAGCAGAATCAGATGGAAACACACAGATTTATTTCACAAAGAGCGATAATCAACTGTTATTAAACTTACTAAATAGTCAGCCGATCTCGGCGAAATATCCGATTTGAACAGTATGATTAATTTGAATATTATCGAGAGTGGTTCGGTAATACTAACTTTGGAGAACGATATTAATTATTTACCGGATGAGTAAGTATTTATGTTCTTATTAAGCACTGTGATAATATTAAAAACATTGTGATAATATTAAAAACATTGTATTGATTTATTTGAATTACAGTGTGCAATATTTCAAGAACAAGTATGCGTTTGTGTTAACAGAAAAAAATGTGGGCATAGCAGTAAATAAAGCAGTATATACAGAACTGATACTTAAGGTGGTGTTTTTTGTGAGAATGTCGCCGAATCAGAAGCAGCAGTTGATTCAAAAACTGTAATCCTTATGATATTACATTGGTAAGTGCGAACAAAAACATTTGAAAAAACATTTAATTGCATTTACATTTAATTGAAGAATTAAGTATGAATAGAAGTGTTTGGGCTACCGTAATTGGCCAATTCACTTACTGCTATGGCTTACTGCCTTAAGTTTTTTTTGTGTTCTTGGCTTGAATCAGTCAATATTTTTTTAAATGTATTATAATTTAAATGGATTTTTTAATAACTTTTTTTATAAATATTGCATTTATAAATATTTCTTTTTACGCGCACGGTGATCACATTTAAATTGCTTCGCATTTAAATTATTATCTGAGAAATTAATTTAAAATAATAAAATATAAAAATGTTTTTAATGTTTAAATGTTTTAAATAAATTTCATGCCAGAAAAACCTTCTTTACAATAATATAATAGAAGAAAACGATGTTAGAAGAAGAAGGGATTAAGACAAAGAATTGCATCATAAATATTTGCAAAAAATTGCTTCTAATAAAAATTTTTTGAAATTATTATTTATTTCTTGGCTTACATAGTTAGAAAGTATCAATACTCTAGTTTGCCCGATTAAGACCGGTTGTTCTTTTGGTAAATTTTACTTGTTGAGTAAGTAACAAAATTATCCAATCACATGCGCGAATTTTACCTAATAGGTAAAATTTATCAAAAGTTGGAATCGATCCTTAATCAGACGAACGTGCTGTTAACTATGTATGAGAGAAAAGATTAAAAGTATTAACCATAAATATGATTAATTCAGTCATATTATATGCTTAATATAGCCACTACGATATCATATTGTATTGTATATAATATTGTAACTATACAATTATGGATAACCTAACTTTCTTAATGATAGCATATCCATCAGTTTAGATTGAGATTCTCAAATTTTTCTAATTTATATAAATTGTCACAATAGCATAATTGTACATATTACTAGTTGGACTTATACAGTATCTCCTATATGTACTATATAGTACAGTCTCTGAGAAAGTATGGGAAATCTAAGAAAGTATGGGAAATAACCATAACTATATATAATCAATACTTACAAGAGAATATAGTTAGAATAATCATACCATACAATGAATACCTGTAAGAGAATATAGTTGGAATAGCCATATTGATACCTGCAAGAAAATATGGTTGGAAAAACCATGCTATATAGGTTGAAGAACCTTTAATGTAATAAGTAATCTTATTACTCTCAATTTTCAATCGAGCAATATGAACACGAGTAGTTACGGAGTTTAGAAAAAAATGACCTTCTAGAAGAAGCGGCCTGTGAGAAAATTTCTATAAGTAGACCAATATTATCTTAGACCAATATTAAGTACATATGTCCGTTTTTTGTATATAAATACGAATTTTTCAAGCGTGTTAATTGGCTGCAAGACAGAGAAGATCTCGGACATCTTTGTCCTATAGCCAATCGAGGCTTGAAAAATTTGTCATACAACCAAAAACGGACGCATGTAATGGCCTTATGAATTCTTTTGCCGTCGCATGTCGCAATCCTCTTAGGCCATCTCCTCCAAACTTCTCGTATATTCATGTTGCTCGTCTTAAAACTGAAGCCTTGTCGTATCGTTCTATTGTCGGGATTTAATAAAACTTGACCAAAAGATCAATCAATATTATCAATGTTTTTGATGCATTTAAAATTGATAGCTAATTAATAGCATTGCTCATTACGATATAATTTTATTAACGAAATCATACTTTATAATGAATCAACAGATTGAACAGATTTAACAGATTCGAAGTTTTCAACTGCTTCCATCAACTGTTGATCATTAATTATAACTTATATAAAGAATAATTTTAAATTTTAATAGTTTTAGTATTTAAATTTGCTGAAAAATTTATCTGAGACTTCATATAAAATTTGTTGACATTTATAATGTCAATAAGTAGAAAAGAAATTTTGTGTTACACTTTCCACATCTTGCAATGCATTATCTAATATAACTATATTTTGAATTGCTCAATTTTTAAAAAATTTAGCTCAAGATTCTACTTTGGAAATAAGAGACTTTATCATATCACTATTAAGTGATCGAAAAGCTTCTTCATCTATTTCATTATCTGAAATTTAGGAATATCCAACACTAATGAATAAATAAGAACGTCAACTTAAAAAGTTATTGTTTAGCTTTATAATGAGTTAATATCATACACATAAAAATTTAAGCTGTATCAGTTATCAAAATGTCGAAATACACAACGACAAGAAATCCAATTGCATCGCAATTTATTTACAAAGTTCGAAAAAGGATTTACCTTGAAATATGGAATTAAATTTGCTAGATTCCAGTCTTGGAGTTTAGTTTTCACGAAAGGGTCTATTTTAATGAAATTCATCAAATTGAAGAAAACGAAAGAGATTTACAGAATAACATAAATAATATCTTTCATTATTACAGTTGATTATCCACATTCATTATACGTTAAAACAAGGTAGATCACATAATAAAAATTTAGGTAGGACACGTAAATTATAGGCTAAAGATCTCACATTTCATTCACTGATTACTAGTGACATGGCACTGATATCTCTGATTCAGATTTAGAGTATGAATAATGTAGTCCTTAAACAATATGAAAAATAAAATGTAAATGTTATATATACTTACGTTATGCAGAAAATGTTCCATAAAATAACGCCGCAACTTATACATAATGCGTTGACAAAAATACGATCACAGGTATAAGTCATTTGTTTAAATCAGGTTAGGCGCGTTCTATCCGAAGTATATATATATGGCTAAACTGACCATACTTGTACTCAAAATACGTAAGCTGCAGTAGGCATATATATGTCTACATAATATTTTATTTATGCTTTAAAAAGATACTTTAACTGGCATGAACATACTTTAATTTATAGAATCAGCAATTATTTTGAGGATTAAATATAGCTATACCATCATATTCGTGCAATTTGTACAATAATTCATCTTCTTCTTGTACAATACTTCATCTGACCATATCTATTTAGAAATATCTATCTATTTAGAAATAATAATATAGTTATATTTTACATATCGACTGATTAATGTATTTATTAAGATCGCTGTTAGATACAAAAAAATATAGTTGTATTATGAATTAACTTTTAACTATATTCGTATGGTTATAAGTCCCTTATGATTTCTCTCCGCGTAATAAATCGATATGTGTATGTAGACGCAGTAAACAGTAAAAAACACAGTTAATTCAAAAAAGAAAGTTCTAGTTGTTTCTAAGGTATTATAATTTAATGCAAAAAAAATGCAGAATGAGAAATTTTAAACAAAAAGTCGCAGATTTTTAAAGTTTATGGAATTTATATGTGTGTGATACGCATACGCGTAATAATGAAAACCGGCAACACTGTGCTGTGAATCCTGACATTGAAATTTGCGCAGCGGTATTGCAAAGAGATAAAATTTAATTTCTAATTTTGATCAAAAAAACAATAGTAGTTTATAAGATCGTGTGCAATAACTGTAACGCAACATACATAGAACAGATAATTAAAAACAATAAAATTAAATAAAAGACAAACAGGAATTGATACAGTGGTCGATGCGTAATTCACTTCGAAAAAGCTTTATCTTACAATACATGAATAAAATGAAAATTGTATTTGTTTCGGTTAGTCTTTTAGCCTTCTTTAGCAAAAAGACGATGAACATTGATTCGACGTCGATTTGATGCTTTCGACTACATACATCGATTCGAGGTTGATTTTATTATCATTTCTCACTAGACTACTGCAATTGGCCAATTCACTTACTGCTACATTTTATTGCTTTAAATTTTTTTATGTTTCTGACTTGAATCACAGTCATTTTTTTAAGCATATTAAAACTTAAATGGATTTTTTAATAATTTTTTTTATAAATATTATTGCATTTCGCTCTTGACGTGCACGGTAATTACATTTAAATTGTTACCTCACATTTAAATTACCTGAGAAATTAACTTAAAATAATAAAATATAAATAATAAATATAATAATATTTAAATATTATATAAAAAAAATTATATTAAAATATAAATAATGTTTTAAAATTGCTTATCAATTCACGATTACTAGAGTAGTTTTAATTGTGTATATAGTCCGGAAAACAATTCGGTACGCAAATCGAAAAGACTACAATATAGTGTATATGCAAGTACATGTACAGTATATATTAGTAATTCAAGATTGAATTATTTAAAGCAATGAAGACCAACTTCGATCGTAATAGGCATTTAAAATTTTTAGTATCGATTGTGTTTCTCACATATGCGATCTAAAATAAATTCTTAATATTATTTTTGTATTTTATTTTTATTAATTTTTATTTTTATTTGTATTGATTTTTATTTTATTTTTGTAAAATAAAACTTTTCCGAAGCGAATTATACACTGATCACTGTACCAATTGTCCAACTGTTTCTCCTTTATTTATTTTTATTGTTTTTAATTGTCTGCCCGTCTCATTGTACAGCGAACA
This sequence comes from Atta colombica, assembly GCF_001594045.1. NCBI lineage: Eukaryota > Metazoa > Arthropoda > Insecta > Hymenoptera > Formicidae > Atta > Atta colombica. Next base: position 1,221,968 of record NW_017259295.1, read on the forward strand.
CAACATTTTGAACACTCGTTGTCAAGATTCCACAATTGTTTTCCCCGCTCACACAAAAGGGGTGTCTCTCATTGAACGTATCGATTTTATACATTCGAGTTTTATTACTTTTCCTTTGTCTGTCTAGCGTCTGTCTACATCGATAATTGGGAATGGAATAAAGGCACAATCTATTTAAGTCCTTTTTCCGGAGATTAGCTTTTTTATATAACATATATATATATATATATAT
>NW_017259295.1:1222299-1223623 GCF_001594045.1 Atta colombica
AACATATAATTTCATTATAATAACATAATTTCTTAAACACATTACATAAATTCATTTGTTACTGTGCCCATTTATGTATAATTAAAATGTAGCAAGTTATTTTAATTTTTATTAAGATCAAAATTTTTTAATTAGGCCTTTATTCCGCCCATCCCCTCAATTATTATATACATATATACACTAATGTGCACTTACATTGCTAATTTTAATATAATGTTATTTGAATGAAGACAGCTTGAAAATAGCTTGATAAATAAACGCTTTACATCGTATGCGTTTATGTGTGACTGATAAAAAAGAATTGTTGCTTGATAAAAAAAAATTTGAATTTTAACTATTTTTACAGTGTTTTGTAAATATATGTACATATAACCTACTTTCGACGTTAGGATTGCGATATAGACTTTTACATATTTTCTCTTACGCATAAAAGAATCAACCAATCAAAGTTCTTCTTTTCCATGAAAGAAAGTGAAAAGATTCAAATTGGTTGATTCTCTTATGCCTATTACGTTAGGCTTCATGTAAAGGTCTGTATCGCTGCCCAGAATCAATAACGTACATATAGGAGATGGGAGCAAGTATGTATTTGTCCTGGGGTATTGCCAAGGTAACGTCTGCGCTGTGCACCGAGAGCAAGTCGTTTTGTTTCACGTCTAAATCGCTTTCGGCTAAATAATACCATAGTATACGTAATATCATATGTAACTGACAAATTTACATAGAAATTTTCATGAAATAAAATCTCATATTTTTGTAGTCAAAATGAATCAATGATATTGGATATCAGGCTACATTGAAATTTGTCTGATGAAAGGTAGAACGAAAAAAACTGCGCGGCGTTTAATAGCTGCATTGGTACAATTTATGTGTGTGACATATACGCGTAACAATGAAAACCGGCAACACTGTGCTGTGAATCCTAACGTTTGAAATTCACGCATATTGCAAAGAGATAAAATTTAATTTCTGTTAATTTTGATCAATTGTCAAAAAACAATGTGATTTATAAGATCATGTGCAATGACTGTAATGCAGCATACGTAGGACGTATTTACGTAAAAGGAAGGTACCTAAAAATAGTATCAAAATTCACCCCAATCAGAAATTTAATAAAACGAATTCCATAGTGTTTCTTGATATATATGGAAGAGAAAAATAACATTTGTAATGTCGAGAAGTGCTGGGAAAATTTATGATAACAATAAAACGTTATACAAATTGTGTACTATATACGTATTATGTTTCAATTTCTTTTATATATCGTATGTACAATCAGACTCTCTTGTATATATTTTAATATCTATATAAATATATATATATA
>NW_017259295.1:1223723-1232385 GCF_001594045.1 Atta colombica
AGAGACTTCTAAAGATATCAACGATAAATCGATTCGATAGAAGCCGATAGTTGTTGATCGCTTGTTATCGTCTGCTTGCAAATTTGAATTTTATCGTGTTTTACTATTATTACTTAAATGGGCTATAGCTTTGTTAATTTTACGATTTCGATCTTAAAGTTTTAGGAACATATTTTTTTAATGTTGTTCTTTCAAATAAAAAATAAAAATAATCGATTTATTTGACTGTCACACTAGAATCTTCTCTTAATATTAATATAGTGTGAATTTATAATGCTTATATCAACATCATCATAGTGGGGATTTAAAAATCATTAATCTATATATTGGTATTAATATTAACTATGTAACATAGCAATTATAAAGATCGTGTGATGTTAAATTTACGATATTTTTAAAAATATATGCATGTGTTACGTATTTGTAGTTACATTCAACTCGTAATAAATCAAAGTTTACCTGCATGCGGTTTTTACGATATGCTAATTCACGAAAACGATTACGCTGATTGATCAAATCTCTAATTATCATATAACAATAAATTAGCACGCAACTGCCTCATGACATAAGTATTTTTTGTGCGTTTTTAGTATTATTTCTACGCAATAAATGTCTTTTATTTTTCATTGATTCCTCCAGGAAAGAAACTGCTTTTAATCTTGAAAATTATTCGACAGAATTAATACGATCTTTCTAACTATGTCTCATTGAGAAATATCACACGTCTTTTATTATAAATAAAGAATTCTAGATTATGTTATGTGTGCCCATCACACAAAGATTAACTTTGAACTAATGTAGAAACGCAGTAGGTCTATTAAACCATATATAATCGGTAGGTCTACCGATAGGTAGACCTACCGATTATATATGGTTTCTCTTTTATTATTGAACAGATTCATTTTTCCCCTAATCAACTTAAAATATCCCAAGTAGAGTTTTTATTTCTGAGGTTTTGGCTAGCTATTCGAGATTTTGAACTACTGTGTCGTGTACAGATTCTCGCAACCTTGCAAACGTGTAAATTTCCAACAATGCATTATGTTTGTTATAAAGTTCTATACTCGTTATCATTTGAAATTAGCATTTTTTAATACAATATATTAAGAAATTAAGGAAAGAAATTATAAATTATAATTTAAAATGAAAAAAATATAATTAACATGTTAAGAAGTGAATTTCTTTTTTGATACATTATAACAAAAAATTGAAAATAGTTCGAATCTTTACATGATTGCGATAGATCTATTAACAATTGAAATACAGATCTCTTTGTATTTCGTGTCTCTTTATGTCTTCGATTTTTCTCGAGTCTATTAATTTTACGAGTAGAATAGGTGGCTAAGAAACATGGAATTATTTTGTCCTTTTATTATATAGTAAAAAATTAAAAAAACCGAAAAATTTATATATATGTACATGTTGTATGTGAAATTAGAATAAAAATAGACTAAAATAAAACGCTACTTTTATTTTTTCGTTTAGCTTAGTTTAATTTATCTATTTAATAATCAGGATTGAACTCGTTTTAATTATTATTACTAAATTAAAAGCACGTAAATAAAAACGATATGTAACTGGAAAATAAAAGTTTATCTTAAAGAAGTTACAAGTTTCTAAAATTTTTATTTAGTCTAACAAAATATTTAATAGCAATTCCACCTCTTTTTTCTCATCAATTTTAATGTATTTATATTAAATAGATAAAAAAATTAAAATATTTATATTTTCCAAAACAATATTTTCGCTTACTTTTCTTTACTATTACACTTTGATATATCATTTACGCACGATGTACGTAAGAATGGGCACAAGTAAAATAAATAAGTCTAGACGTTGCTAATATGTAATTAAAGACTCAGCTGAATGAAGATGTTTCCGTCGATATTTAACTGCATGTCTGTAAGACGTCAGAAACTAAAAACTCTGCATCTTCATATGTAAATTTTGCATTCTCTGAATAATTATTCGTCAATTTTTATCGCTGTGTAATTGGCGTAAAATTTTAATCTTCTTAAAAATAAGAAAAAAAACATTTTTTTTATTGAATAGATCATTATTTATTAAATCTATTACAATCACATTGCTATTTTTATAACTTGATTCAATTTTTTCTCGAGATTGCAAGTCATATTGTGCTGAAGGCACATTACCTTCAATATAATACATTATTATGAGAATGATTAAGATGAAAAAAATCAGGGTTATTTTATTTATACATCTTTTTATGTGAAAACCCAATTATCCAATTTTTCTAAATTATTAATTTAAACTAATCTGATTTGCTTGAAAAATCAAAATTAAATTGAAATCAGAGCAAGTCTCAAATTTCAAGAATTCACTGTTTTTTACATAATGATTTTTTTAAACAAAATATCGACGAACACCATTAATAATGTGAAATTATGGTCCAATATATCATCATAATTTTTTAGGCATTATCAGTTCGAGTGCGTTGCCTTTTCTCGATTAGAGAAATCCGTGACTTTTTACCACAAGATGCGACGATGACGTGAATGTGTTTATAACACGTAGAAACTTTTAATTAAATTATTCTTGTTTTTTATTATACTCTATTCATATTCTCACGCACTCACATGCCGGTAAATGTAACTATAGCAGGATCGTCGGCACGAGTACCTGCGCATTCGAATAATTCGCATAAAGAATGACGTCGATCAATCAAGCTCGTTTGAAGGCCATCGGGCAAAGCTATATAAAGCCGACTGGTTGATACTCTGCGCATTCACTCGCAGAGCATGCAACAGTTAATTCATTTTAGCTTTGAATTAAAGTTCAGTCGGCGACGACCGTCTTATCTCTGATCTCGCAACAATCTCGGCGACGATTCGTCACGTAACAAGTGTATCAGTTGTGCAAGTGCTAACGAGCGATCACTGGAGTTTATCAGCTATAGAGCGGGTCATTTTAAGTACCAAAAAAAAAGAGCAACACAAATTTGTGGCGAAGACGTATTTTGCGCTTGAAAAACTCGAGAGGAAGATCAGCCATGTACACCAATCCATTCAATCGCAAACACAGCACGATTCGTCAGATACTGGATCGTCTATTGGATCCCACGAAGAAATCTATTCGGAGATCCGAGAGTGTCTGCAGCTCTAGCAGTACTGATAGCTTGAAGAGTTATCATGGAACTTTCGGACGATGCTACACTTTGACACATAGTCATCGAGGTAATCTTCCGTGGAGCAGGAAATAATCTTTTTTTCAGTTGCCAAGAATGCAAAAGCAGTGCAATCCTTGCATTGCTTTTGCACAGCTGACAATTTTCTGTGCTCGATATTCAAGCCATGTTTTTGACTTAAGTTATGCACATCTGCATTGTATTATCCGTTGTGTATATTGTCAGCAGCTGAAGTTTTTCCAGTGAAGCGAACGATCAAAGAAAAAAGTAGCACAGCCTGATCTCGTGCATTGAATTTCGCTCATGAAGTTGCTTCCGGTGACAACTCGCGACAACAATGCGGCCATTTAAAAAAAATGAGTCGGAAGATTATAATAATTAAGGATGAAACAACATATAAGTCGCATCAAGAATCTCGGAGAGGCTCGAGGAACTCGAAGGTCATCGTCAAAATTCTTCGAGAAAATCGTAGGAATCCAAAGACGTTAATTGTTATGCGATCGCATCAATTGTGGAAAAAAGTTTTTGTGAATTATTAACATAGTTTTTTTATTGTTAAAAGAAACGCCAGAAATAACTTTTTTTTCGTCTACCGAAGCAATTGTTTTATTATTTACGTTAGCTTCGTATTATTATGTACTCAATATCATGTTCTCTTGTACCATAATTAGTTAGGGTTTTAAGATTCGAAATATTCATAGTTTGGGAGATAAGCAAGAAGAAAAGTAGATATATCTTTTCTCGCTGGGCGATACTATACCAATTTTAGATCACTAGTCAAAGCCAGTATTAGCTATCGACTGTTATGGGATCGACGTTTACAATATCAACGTGCATTTTCATATAATTTATTTTGATCATTTTATATTATAGTTTAAATAAATGCCAAATATCTTGTAAAATATCTTTGTTTAAAATTTATTTGATTCCTTTTTTCTTTATTTCTCTTGTTACTGAATTACAGCGATGTAGAGAGTGTTATTAGATTTTTTTCTTCTTGTTACTATACCATAATAATTATAAGTAATTGTTTAATTATAATATAATTGATTAATTATAATATTTGTTATAATACCATACGAATATCTCAATTTAAAAAACACATATAAAAGATATTAGCACACTAATGGCCATTTCTACCAACGTAAATTAATTTTAATCTCGGTTAAACTTATTCTTTGTCTTTTTCTAATCTTTAGAATTAGATTCTAATCTTTAGAATTAAGACGCAGTTAGAGAATATCGTTATTATGATGTTTAATTTGTATATCATTATTATGATATTTAATCGAAAATATATAATTGGAGGCATATATAAAGGCATTGATACTCATTTATATTTGTATCATACAAATCATTTATATAATTTGTACAAACAAAGAGGTACCCCTTTGGTTCTAGCACATTGATAATGTATTTGTGGAACATTCTACGATGGTGACAAAACGATCATATTTTTGACAGATTTAAACATGGTTTCTGTATGCGCTTCATTGAAATTCGAGTAACAGCATTACGATGCAAAGAATTAAAATTTAATTTTTAATTTTTATTTTTTACTTTCTTGTAATTTTCTTATATAATGCTTGCCTTAGCGCCGAGACACTGCCGTGTCTCCAGATTTTTATAAGTAGTTAAGAAAGCTACACTATTTACATATTATAAAGTAATTTAAATGTATATATCTGTAGCAAGAATGTTAAATATGAGGATCTATTTTAATGAAGATATTTCTTCAATAAATATGAAATATGTTATATCGTAATAAAAACTGAAAGTAAAATTAACATAATGAATTTGAATATTGTTATGCGCAAAAGATACCCCCTTGATTCGAGCAGGGACGAATCAAAGCTCACGAAGCTTTGACAACTAAATGGATTAAATTGACCAATTAATGATGTGCGTTATCGAATCTCTCTCAGAAGAAATACTGTTCAGTCAAATAATTAAAAGTTCTTCGTTAGTTAATAGTTTAACAATTTATTTTACCAAAGCGCTATTTTACACAGCGTGCGTTTTACCTCTGTCGCGTCTCTCTATTGATTCGTTTTCATCATTCCCGGGGTCGGTCGCTCATTACATACATACACATACACATACATACACACACATTCACTTCATTTGAAATCTTTCTTGCTAAATAAAATAAATTTATATATTATAATAAAAATACAAATAATATATAATTTCCTCATATAATTTCCAAGGTAATATAAAACAATAATACATTTAATATAAAATAACATAACATTAATATTAGGTACAATTAGGAGGTACGTTATTATATACCGTACTTAATTATAACATCAATATTATGTTGTTCGTCACTCAACAATATAACTGCAATGTATAATAATATGCTTTATGTGAAATAATTCCATTATAAAATAAAATCTGGCGTAACAAAGCAATTGAAAATGCGTGTTTTGTGTTATGTCATTTGTATTATTGAGACCTGATAATCTCAGTGCTGCAAAATCAGATTCCTTTTTTACTCGCCGGCTCGCGTAAAGAAGCACGGCAGTAGAGAGTTTTTGCAGTTTCTCCGTTTATTCAGATACGGTGAACGCTAAGGTCAGGTTATTTTCCTCCTAATAACTAATTAAGGAAAGAATAATTAGTGTCATCGCTTGTCTTAGCACCGAGACACTACTAAATTAAACTGAACTGTCTCCAGATTAAACTGAACTTCTTTTTTTTCCTTCTATTGTGATCAATTACCATGATCTTCTAATACATGTGCACATACATATATTTAATAAAACAAAATTAAAAGATTAATCGGATTCTGTCTTCTATGGATACTTATTAAAAAACACGATAACACCGTACTGTTGATTGGCAGTACTTAATTGAATAACCGATACAAATATATAGATGAAGTAAAAAGACAAGTAAATAATATAATTAAAACAGTAGGTGGTAGATTTGCAAGCCAAAATGATGAATTTACTGCTGAAACAGATTAGATCGGCAACACTGCGAATCGATCGCCACGCATTTACAGTTTTAACTATATGTTCTCTTTTGAAAAAAAATGCACGTATCTATATATGTATCGTATCTAATTTTTAAGCCAAATATTCAAAAGTAATATATCATTTTCTAGAATTTGAAAATAGAAGAAATAGAAACAATAATCGACAGCGGTAAAAGTTAAAATAAATTTTTGATATGTATTTCACACTCACTAAGGAGAAAATATAATCGGAAATAACTGTCTTTTATTAAAGTCTTTTATTAAAGTCCCTATTTAATATTAATGCAATTTTACAAATTAGTTTCGATAATACGAGATCATGGTGGATTATCGTTTTATGCTCATATCTAAAATCGCTATGAGCAATTGCATAAAATAAAATTTATATCGCTGACCCTATTAATCGCAATGCAAATATTGTTAATAAACAGTATACTATCGTTAGATAAAAATCAGATTTCTTTTTCAAATATGATATCTCTATAATTTAGGTCGCCAGTCAATTTTTAAACGTAATTTAAAAATCTAATACAATGTTTTTGATTTTATCCTAATGTCGTACTGCACATTTTGATCTTTTTGAGAACGTTAAAACATTCTTTTTATCTCAGATTTTATCTCAGAACATCTTTTAGAACACTTTCTTGGAGATCTGCGAATTGTAGAATTAGAACTCTTTGAGATTACTTTAACTCAGCGAGAAATTAATTAAATAAGTTAAATTAATAGCATAAAATAAAAATAAATTTTTAATTAATTTTAACTCATTATGGATTTTTTTTTTAGTAGTAAATTAATAAAATATAAAATCATATAATGAAAGTTCTAGCAAAATATGTTATTGTAAAATAAAATATTTTCCCATAAAACAACATTTCCATTTGGTTGAGAACAATTGTGAAATATCATGAAAATTTCTTTTGATGAAAATTAAAATTCATAGCATGCATATTTTATTTTATGATTCATACATAATTCTAAACTATAAAAACAGTGATAAAAGTTATACTTTTTTATTACATCTCATCCTTTCCGTTTTTAGAAACGCGGATTACAGCAGACAAAAAGTAACTTTGCGAATCGCTAAGAGGTCAATCGACGCATTAAATACTTATTGACCCTCATAAGCTCGTTTATTGGTTTAATAGGTCGCATAGACAAGAATAAGTTTGAACGTGTCTTTACGCTCGACTTTGAGACTGCTAAAGAAATATTTCATAAGTAATATTTTCGATAAGAAAAACAGACTTAATTATTTATCCATTAATAAAAATAACATATGTGCAGATTATTAAACATACAATTTTAACATTAAATAAAATTAAAAAAAAAATTTTCGTGTTTTCTCATATAAAGTATTTCTTGATAAAGTCTATCATATCTCACAAGATATTTGCTTCCAGAGCTTTCATATTGTTTTGAAGCCAAACTATCGAGCAATAAGTCAATATCACCAGTTTTGATGGCCGTTTAATTTTCTTTTATTGTATCTTTTTACTGATTGCGTTAACGATACACGTAATTACAAATAACGAATTAATCCAACGGAATTTTTTTAGCGAGATATTCAGAGGGGTCGTCAAAAGTTTCGAGATTTAGATAAGACGAATCGATTTCTCATGCAAAAAATATAAATGAGTATAAATCTCGATGCTCCTTCACTGTTATACAATTAATACTTGAAACCGATTTTTTTGTAGTTTTGAGACACATAGTATTCAATACATAATACATATGTTTAATATTATAAAAGAAATTTGCACTTTATCCGATTAAATATTTTTACTTTGGAGCATGTGAGCATCTCTAGAAAATTCTTACAATGTAATAGTTACGAATATGAATTTTCTTATGAAAATATATTTAAATATATACAAAAATGCAATTAAAAGGAAATACAGTTATTTTAATATTATCACGCGCATAATTCAATTTTTTAAATAAAATTAATTGTAGCTTGTAGTAATTTAATTTTCTTTTTTATTCTTTAAATATGAAAATACTAAAACAGTATGCAGCAAAAATTAGAGAGCTCTGTAAAGTCTCATGATAAATTCGTGTTGCGCTCGCGAGAGATACCCTTTGATTCGAGCGAGATTGAGTTGCCTCGAAAAAAAAAAAATCGCAAAGCTAATGACAGGAGAAGGATAATGTATTTTGGAATCAGATTTGACAGATTCGACTTTGAGTCAGTATGGACATGCGCTTCTCTGTATTCCTTTATTGAAAAAGTTGCACAGTCTTTTGATAATGGCTATGTTCAAAATGTTTATTTTGCAGCTGTTCGAAGTACTCTTCACGTTGATTGGATTATACTTTTAGATTTAGAGGAATCTCACATTTAACAGGCAATTATAAGATGATTGCAAATCTGTATTGTATTCTGCTGAAGAAACAATGTTCCTTTTCACGATGTAATTCCTTCATCGCGCTGCTCTCGCTCATTTTCGATACTCGCATACACACACACACACACACACACACACACACACACACACACACACACACACACACACACACACACACACACACAC
>NW_017259295.1:1232485-1239874 GCF_001594045.1 Atta colombica
ATTCGCCGCATTGCTCCCAAATATGAAATTAGCCGGGTCGCTCTTGAGCTTTCGCTCCCCTTCATCATTCGCGTACGCGCGCGCGCGCGCACGCACACGCATTCATACGAATTAGGGAACCCCACGATCCGCCACATTGCTCCCAAATATGAAATCAATCGGACCGCTCTCAAGTTCTCGCTTCCCTTCGCCATTCATACACACACCCACACATACACATTCATACGAATTAGGGAAACACGTGTCCGTACCGCGAAAGTTAATTTGAGTTTAACAAATCTAACTCCAAAACACATTCGTCCTGTCAACTGTTACTTTTTTTTCTCGGAGCAGTTCAATCTTGTTTATTATGAATCAAAAGTAGCGATGTCTACAATGAGATTGTAAGGGATGAAACTTAAGTTTTAAGTTTTAAGTCATAAGAAATTGACAAATTATAGATAATTATTCTCCTTATATTCGATTGATTAGCCAATTTCTTACTGCTTAGAGTTTAAAGCTTAAGTTTTAAAATTTTATTCTAAATGCCGCTGATGTTTCTCGTAACAGTATTGATTTCCTCACTATTCGCGCGGCCGCGATATAGGGAAGCTCGCATTCGTACCTAAACTACTCCGAGAAAAAAAATCGCGATTGAACTGCTTCGAGAAAAAAGATCGCGGAACAATTGACAGGAAGACAATCGTGTTTTGGAGTCAGATTTTACAGACTCGAATCAGGCATGGACGCACGCTCGCCTATATTCCTTTATTGAACAAAGTCTTCGCGAATTCTTTTTGATAAACGGCTATACTCAGAATATTTATTTTGCAGCTGTTTAAAATTTTCTTCGCGCTGATTGGATTGTATTTTTAAGGTGCTTCTACATAATTTGCAAATGGTAAAACGTAATTCGCAAACGCAGAATGAAGATTGCGTTTGTTTTTTCATTGCATGCAGTTTCGTGTGTGTGTGTGTGTGTGTGTGTGTGTGTGTGTGTGTGTGTGTGTGTGTGTGTCTTGCGTACGATGATCGTCATTCTGCGTCTATATTTGCGAACTAGGTTTTGCGATCTACATTTGCGAGTTGTGTAGAAACACTTTTAGATTTAGAGGAATAGTCTCTCACAATGAGCAGACAATCATAAAACAGTTGAAAATTTTTGTTCTGCTGAATGTAGCCAATATTCCTTTTTGCGAGCGCAATGTAAATCCCTTCATTGCACACCGTTTTCGTTCTCCCTCGCTGCTCACATACCGTGCAAATATGTGCAAATGAAAAGGGATCCATATTTACGTTTGAGGGAGATACCCTTTGATTCGAACAGTTGCGCGAGTGTGTGTGTGTGCGTGTAAATGGCGAGGAATTCATGTTGTTATGCTTGCGGAAGACACCCTTCGATTCAAACAGGATTGAACTGCCTCGTGAAAGTAGTTACGGATTGACTGACGAAGGGGGACGACCATGTTTTGCAGGTAAAATAAAGCTTACGGCGTGCTTCCCTGTCTGTCTATATTGAATCGTAGTTTCGCGAATGTTTTTAATAAAAAGTATTCCTTTCAGCGAGCGCGTCCTTCCGGAGCGAAACAGTTATTTCAAATGGAGTGGAGTCAAACAGTTATTTCAAAAGGGATGAGAATTAAGTTACTTATTATTGTTGTAATTTTTATTCGTTGATATTATTTTTAATATTTTATTATTATTTTTATTCTTTTTTTTTATTCTTTTATTGTTTTATTATATGTTTATTATCATTATTATTATTATTATTATTATTATTATTATTATTACTAATCATCGTTATCATGAAATTATATATCGTTATATAAATTATATACGTCTATTCAGCATTTTATTAATCAGATATATATTTACATATACATAATATAAAATATAATTTAAAAACAAATTTTAATAAATTCTAGCGTTCACGATTACATAAATATAATAGCTATACTGTAAATGAATTTAATCCCGAACAATCTCTGATAATGTTTTTAATTCTCAATTCATGTAAAACTGACTTTTTCACAATACACGAAATTTGTTTGTACTATTTGGAGTTTTCTCTGGAGAAGCGATCAGTCTCTCCATCCCCCTGCCGCTCTTGTACGCATCGCTCCCAAATATCCGCCGGGCTGTTTTCGAACTCTCGCTTTCTATTAACATACACGCACATACATTGGATTGCTACGCAAGTATGTGTATGTGCGAATGGCGAGGAAAAGCGAAAGGCCTCGAGAATGGCCTGAGGCGGGCGGGCGTACTTCATATTTTGAAGCGCTGCAGCGAATGTGTGTGTGTGTGTGTGTGTGTGTGTGTGTTGTGTGTGTGTAAAAGTAACATAGGAGAGCGAGAGTGATGCGCTGTAGGAAATTCCGTGATAATTGTGAGGGGAATCCTGTGTAATTTTAGTACCATGTTCCTGAAATCATAATAAAATTTATGAAACCCTTATGTAATCTGATAATTACATACGCAATCACGAGAAATTATTGTGTAACATAAATAAAATTGTTTTACTAAATGGCTTTACATGTAATGAAGAAAATTTGTAATTGTGGAATCGTAACGAAATGAAACCGAACGAAATTATGTAATCTGTGAGATAATATTTTAGCTGTGATTATTCCCTCGCTGCGTTCAATAAAACACAACAGTAATCAACAGTTCTATAATTGTCTGCTGAGGTAGGACTATTTCTCTAATCTAAAAAAATAATTCAATTAACGCAAAGAAAACTTCCAATCGCTGCAAAATAAACGATTTGAACGTAGCTATAAAAAGAATTCGCAAGACTTAGAATAAATGAAACGACGTATTTAAGATAAAGTTAACAAAAAATTTATCTCACAACTGTTACTCACTATTTATTGTTACAGTTCTAATAAAATAGCTAATTGCTTAAAAAGTGCGTAAAAGTAGTAAAAAGATAATAAAATAAACGAAGTGATGCTAGAAAGAAAAAAGTTGCATTCCGAACTGTAATTACAAGATACAATTTATTTGTTGTAGCCACTTACAAACAGTTTACGTTTGGTATACTCCCACATGGGGAGTTCAACAAACTTTTCCTATATTCTATAATTACAGTTTCGGAATATAACTTTTCTCTTTCCAAAGTCATTTCGTTTATTCTATTATTTTTTTACTATTTTTACGGACGTAAGCAATCAGCTATTTGCGAATCGTAATTATTTGCGAGATAAATTATTTTATTATTGATGTTCTCTTAAATGCGCCGAAAATACTTATGTTTCTTATCGAAAATCTTTTCCGGAGTAGAATGTAACAGCACTTTACAATTTTAAGAATCGCGTGAGTGCGAACTAGATATATTTACATTTCTACGATTGCTGACGCACGTGTATGACCTGGAACATCTTTTATCTCTCTCTTTCTCGCAACATACACACTCTTAGCGCGCGCGCGCGCCACACACACACACACTGGTAGATCAGGAATCTATATAATATGTGTCTATCTCACGACTGGCTTTGAATTTTGATTTAACAACTTTCTAACGATACACATGTCAATCCTCTTGTAAACTCGGTAAATAGATATCGCGTGGAATGTTATTTGCAATTTTTGTACTTGTGAAATAATCGAAAAAAAATGTAAGTAATGATATTGAAGTAATTAATAAATAGAGAACATGTAACTTTTGGCTCGAAACAACACACTAAAATATTAAATTCTTGTTAAGAATCTTAAAACGAGAAAGCAAAAAAATCTCATAAATATAAGAAAACTGAAAATGCTTTCTTTCTTGTAAGAGACTGAAAGTGAATCATTTCTTATTAATAATTTACTTTTATAAATATACATACTAAATCAAATCTCATTCTCAATTCAATTTTGAACAAATTTTAGTTTAACAAAAATTTTTATTTTATATAATATGTATTCACAAAGATATTATATTATTTTAATTCTACACCTTAAAACTATTAATTACCGTTAATAGAGAAAGAGAGATTGATAAGGAAATTGCCGATATTGTATTATAAAAAAAATATTATACTACTACAATTGCAATTACATAGACTAATGATATTGTTGAACTGAATGCCGCGATAAGGATAATTCGCAAGTGCGAATGCACTCCAAGTACCATACGTGTAACTTCCTAGCGGATGTTTTCCTACTAACATCAACGTTTGACACTTTACGTGAGTAAGAAAATATCCAGTTTATTGGAGGTTTTATAATCGATAGCAGTTCTACTCCACATAGCAGATGTGTCCAAAATAGATCATAGGAATATCTCAGAGATATATGTAGAATATATGTTATATCTTTAAAATATTTTTGTGATGTATTTCAAACATTTTTCTGTATGGGATAATCAATGCTCGATAATATTGAGTTTCTTATTGAACGATTTTATTTATTATTAGTTTCGTCGCGACATTTAATTAATGTAAATGTAAAACACATGGATTGTTTTTCTTAAAACAAGTGACATTTCCTTTTTTTTATCTTGTTTGATAAAACGAATTTGACGATTAAAAATTAATTATTTTTGTGACGTAGTCACTCAGTCAACGTCCACATGCAATCGATACCAATTAAAAGTAATACAACATATACGTTAAGTTCGCGATCAATAATTTAATTGTTACGTAACATCATATGTTATATTATACACATATTATTGAGTGAAATTATAATTAGTGTTTCCGATTGCAGTGAGTTTGAATTAATTCAAAGATTAATTAAATTCCTCGATTAATGATACCATGTGTATTTGCTTTAGTTTCTAATTAGACGTATTATCGTTAGTAACATTTCCGAGTTAATCAATCTCGATTTAAATTTACTGCAATCGAAAACGCTAATAGACGCTATTATATTTAATTATCATCGATTAAGCACTTTCCTTTAGTCGTGATTTTAAAGCTTTCAATATTGCGATTATGAAATAAATTTTTTCTTCGTATCTCTTTAATGTTATATTTATTTTTTATAATCCTGAAGGCTATTTCGAACAATTTTCGATTAATTTATAATATAGTATTTTTAATCTTATAATATATAAAATAAAATTATTTTTAATCTTTTACTCTTATAATATATAAGATAAAATTATTTCGCAATTTAATATACAAAAAAATATAAGTATAATGAATCATACAGCTCTAGAAATTTTACAGTAAGTAATTTTGTTAGTTGAATTAATCGTTAACTGATCAGAGTTTGGTCGAAGTTTTCTTAAGCTTTCTTAAGTTTTCTTAAGTTTTCGAAGTTTCCTTTCAGCGCTTCTCGTGTCGCGCGATCTTTACAACGGAGATTAAAAAATCGTCGAAAGCTTTACTTATCATATTGCCTTTAATCGGGATTGACAAACAGTCGAAAACATTTGTGTTCTCAGACAATCATCATCCGTCATTTTATGGATTTTGCGGACGCCAAGGCGAATACTAAATGAACATATTCCGCATGATCTCGTCATTATTCCATCGCGATTTTCAAGATATTTCGCGAGACTATTTTCTATCACAAGATTTTTTTCAAAGAACCCTCAGATAAAAAATGAATATGTGATTTGTTCTTTTATTCATTATGAAAGATTTAAATTTTTCATATTTCTGTGATATTCAAACTGAAGAAAACTATCTTTTCCCGGAAAAGAAACAAAAATTTGAAATACAGTTTAACGTCAACCAAGAACCAATATTAATAACAAATCAATATTAATGTAAAAATTGATAATTAATTTCATAGGTTTTTTTATTGCAATATTCTTTTTGAAAAGCCATCATTCGAATAAAAAACGGGAAAAGATCTTGAAATTCTATCATTCCGAAGAACGTACGCCCTTTTTCGGTCCCAAACGGCTCTCGTCATGATGTAAAACGTTATTTTATATATTATTTATATCGAATGTTTTTATGATTTCTCAATCATAAGTATCATAGTTGAAAAAAAAATAGGATTTATATAAACTATGTTCTAAACTTTATTTCTTTTGCATTTAAACTTCATATATTCTTTATTTCTTTCAATAATGATTGATCATTGTTAAGCACATGTGCAGATATATATCGGTTACTTCTAAATAAATTAGCACATCTTTTCATCTTGGCATAATTTATAGTTTAATCAAATTGAGCTTAAATTATTAACGCGGGTCGTATGTATAGAACCTCTTTCACATATGGCCTAACAATAAGTGAATAATAATAAGTTAAATTAATAGAAATTTATAATTGATTCTTATTGCAAGATTACTTTAAGTAGTATTTTAAGATACTATGACTCTGTCATTGATTTATGACATCTTAAGATTATTTAAGACTGTTTTAAATATAAGAACCGACTATGAAGTTTTAAATCGTTATGTATAACATAAATAAATATATCTGTCTGTACTTATTCTATCTATCTCTCTTAACGTCCCTTGTATTTTACAATATACGCTGTCCGTATTGACATTCGCTCGAGAGCAGTGAGATTCTCTAAAGTTATATCAATGATTATTGCTAGCGACAACCAGTGAGAGTCGCGCTTATTTTCAGGATTGTCCTTGCCATTGTCTGTCGCTAGTTATCAATAGTCAGTCGTTGTAGCAGGACATTGGAGAGTCTTATTATAAGTACTACAGAGAAAGATGAAATATTAGAGTGCTAATTAAAATTATACCAAGTTTACTGAAAGAACATTAAGAATGATTCTATTGTGAATGCTCCGATCGGATTATATCCTAATTTTCTGCGTTGCGGCATCGCTACAATGTCAGAAATACACTGTACGACGTAGTAACACTTCTAGTATGATCTGAAAGTATATAAATATATTTATAATTATATATTTAAGTATAATTATATATTTAAGTATAATATATTTAAGTATAATTATTTAAACAATTTTTATCACATCATTTTATTGAATATTCTCAAAAATGCTATAGTATTACATTATTATATATTGTAACGCTGTATTTCTGTGAGAGTATAAAATAATGTGATAAATAGAAATGTAATGAAAAGAATATTACATATTATGTGATATATATATATATATATATATAGAGAGAGAGAGAGAGAGAGAGAGAATTTTTTAAATAGATTTATTTATATTTTCAATATGCGTTTAATCTTTAAAAATAAAACATAACAGAACATAATAGCATATAATAAAATTATATATCTTGTTGTAATTTTTTAACAGGATTATTCGAAATATTTTTTTCAATTTAAAGATCTTCCTAGATAATATGTAAAAATTACTTGGTCCAATTTCATTTTCAGCCTTCCCATACAAAGTAACCTTTTTACCTCACAAGATTCGCAAGGATTATGAAAGATATCTATTTTATATAGAAAAGCAAATTAGTGTAGAATTTAGCTGAGTAGTCACTAAATGTTATTTGCAGGAAAATCTTGAAAATCTTGTATAAAAAAT
>NW_017259295.1:1239974-1256241 GCF_001594045.1 Atta colombica
TATCTATTTAACTTACTCGTTTATATATACGATAAAATTTACATTCTCTAATATTCTTGTATGGGAAGATTGGGATGGAAGCTGAGCAGCAATCTTTACATGCCATACACACGAAATTTCTGAAAATGAAAACTTCAAATTTTACACAAATAAATGTTACATATAGATATATATAATTTTATTTTTTTTTGAATAAATTTATAAAATCGTTTTTAGTTCATGCGATTATTTAATACATTATTATATTTGAGGCACAGTTATTTCTGTTTTTATGGATCTAACGGATCCGCCGAAGGGCATTACGCGAAATTGGTACAACCCTTTCTTCGGAATTATAAACGTAATAAGTAGATGCAGTGATATTTGCCAATAGCCGCTTTTAAGATCTAATGTTGTCAGGTATTTCACCACCTCCCCCTTCATTTGTCTAAGCTAAGGTGATCTGCATCTGGTTCTTCGTTAACGCATCGGAAATCTATACAAAAACGATTTTTGCTATCTTTTTTTCTTATTACGACTGGCGAACTTCAGGAATTATGCGAGGGTTCTATGACTCTCTCTTCCCTCATTTTTTTCGGTGTTGATGATATCGTCGGGTTATATAGTCTATAGTGTTGTTTGATGAGACGGACATTCGGTTTAAACTGGATATAATGCTGGGTAAGGAAAGGCTTTGATATTATCTCGAACAATGACAACTCGACATAAAATGCCATAATTGTTGCAACTCGCTCTCCACTGCAGTGCGTTTATTCAATCCCCCGGTCGCGGCCGTGGTGTACTTGTTTCTATCCAAAAAGGGGGAGGGCAGGAAGACAGCTATCCCGATTTTTGCCCAAATATTCTTAATATTACAAGATTACTCATAGTTGGCACGATTTGGAACATATGTAGGAACCAGCGGTCGATAATCTCGACGGGTACGTGCATGCATCCGAGTAGCGCGATAGTTTTCTCGTCCGCTAGCTTGACTTCCCCTTTTTTTTCCACAACTGTTCCGCCCAACTTGAATCATTCCTTTCGTCGATCCATTTATGAATGATATCTCGAAGTATTGAGTAACGCCTCAAGTGCACGGTAATATGCAGTTGTGGAGTCTAGTTTATTCGGAGAACCGGCGAGGGGAGGGGGAGGCTCCCTAGTCCATGGAATTTTTCAGCGGCGATGGATGGCAATCTTTTATCAGGACGCCGTCCTTCCCACACTGCAAACAGAATTTTTTCGAAGAAGACGATTACATTCGAAATGAATATATTTCCGTATTTGCATTGCAAGCAGCACTCTTGCGGCGATCTCGCCTCACCAATTTTTCTTTGGCCTTGGCTTTTTCTAGGATAGAAAAAATTACTGCAGTTTCCCTTTTCAAGTCCCGTGTGCATTGTACACTCAAGAACTTCAAATCTTTTCCTCGAAAATTTTCACAAACTGAAAAATGACTTTTCTACATTAATGTTTATAGTCCGTGCGCGATTAACAACACGACTAAACCTTATGTCTATTTACTATTAAATTTGACGTAAAAACAAAATAACCTAAATTTTTGGAAGTTTTAAAAAAGTAACCGAGGGAAAGACTCGAAATCCTTGGGTGTACGTCCTAACAATGAATTCGTCATTTGTATTTAGCTATGATGCATATTGCGATAGAGATATTCTAATTGCTACGATTTTCTTGTTATATTTGCGCGATTCATTAGAGCCATCAATGCAATCGCGAATTTTACGTATGGCTCTCCGGTTTTTTGTTTTTGTGCATGCACGTCTTCCAGCAGTTGGCGTCCGCCTGTGAAAAGAAGCTCTGTGAAAAGGTGCTCTTGAAGTGTTCTACGAAATCTCATCACGTTTCCCATTTTTTTCGATTTCCCCGCGTTAGAGCGTCCCCTTGGAATAATTCAGATAACCCAAGAAAGAACTTCTGATCCGTGTATTCATAATCCTTTTTCAGTTCTTCAGTTCGTCCGAGGAATATTCATGGGTTTTTTTCTGGTCTGTAAGCAGGATTGCCCGGTCGCAAAACTCATCTCAGTACTCTTCCATATAGTCACGAAGACGGTGGCGTCGAGCGCTTCCTTCGTATCGAGCCCTAATATCTCTAACACATTCATGATATTTGCTCTTTATTGAGCGTATATATCTATAGCTTTTTGTACGATCCTACGTCTATTTCTTATGCGACGGTCTCATCTATCGTTTTATCTACCATTAAAATTGTAATATATATATATAAAATTTCTAATTCCTGGCTGGTGCTTAAATGTCCTCATATCCTTCGTCACTACTAATTATCATCAGAACTGCTACTGGATGAGTCACTACTCATTCATTATCATTTTCATTAGAGCTACCAATTAAAAATATTGTCGCAATACATTGTTTATTGTTATGGAATTCATATTGATCTTACTGTTTTTTTCTTTTACAACTGTTTTTCCACATGTTTCATTCACCATTAAAATTGAATATAAAATTTCGAATTCCTGACTGGTGCTTAAACTGTCTTCATATTCTTTGTCACTATAATTATCATCATAACTGTTACTGGATGATTCATTACTGTCATTTTCATTAGAGTCGTCAATTAAAAATATTGTCGCAATACTGACAATGTTTATTATTAGTTTATTGTTGTGGAATTCATTTTGATTTTACGTTTTGTGCGTTTAACATCATTCCGTTTCAAAGTGCATCGTATGCTTGATGAAACTAAACGCAGCCAATGTGCTAAGCATTAATTATAAAAATGTTGCATGTTATATGCTAAACGAAATGCAACCAGAGTCAGAAGTAGACATAAACCAAATTGCAATATGGAATTGCTGTTCGGTGGAGACTGGTTTCCTTCCAGGCAATTCATTAATAGCTTTTAGATCTGGCCCGATTAATTGTAATATTACTTCGAATGTTTCCGGATATATTCTGCAAAATATAAACCTGTAATTTCGTGACATTGCTTTGAATTGATAAATAAAAATCGTATATGTAAAATAAAAATATGTACAGCCTATTTATATGTTTTTTGAAACGAGCTCAACTGAATTGAACAAAAAATATTCACACTCATGAAAATATTCACATTCATCGAAAATGTTCTTTGAATATGTGCCTCATGTATCTACGCATAACCTAAACGAATCTGTTATTTTTCTTTTTATAATTGTTTTTTCATGTATTTCACTCACCATTAAAATTGAATATAAAATTTCTAATTCCTGGCGCTTAAACTGTATATCGTATTCTTCGTCCCTATAATTATCATCAGAACTGTTACTAGATGATTCATTACTGTCATTTTCATTAGTGTCATCAATTAAAAATATTGTCGCAATACTGACATTATAGTTTATTGTTGTGGAATCCATTTTGATTTTACGTTTTATGTGTTAAACATCGTTCCTTTTTAAAGTGTGCATCGTTCGCACGATGAAAGGAAACGCCAATGCGCTAAGCAAGTTATGCGAACGATATGTGCTATGTGCGAAATGGAACGCAACCAGAGTCAGGAATAGACACGAAATTGCAGTAAAGAGTTGCTTTTCGATAGAAACTGGTTTCCTTTTAGGCAATGCATTAATATCTCAGTTCTATTAATTATAACACTACTTCGTATGTTTCCGGATACATTCTGCAAGATGTAAAGTTGGTGTAATTCTTGACATTATTTTGAATTGGTATAAAAATTGGTATATAAAAATTGAATATGCGTAAAATAAAAATATGTACAGACTATTTACAAGTATTTTAAAACGAGTTCAACCGAGTTAAACAAAAAATACGAAAATATTCACACTCACCGAAAATGTTCTTTGAATATGTGCCTCATGTATCTAGGAATAATTCTCTCAACAAAATCTGTTATTTCTTTTACAACTGTTTCTCCACATATTTCACCCATCATTATAATTAAATATAAAATTTTTAATTCCTGGCTGGTGCTTAAACTGTCCTCATACTCTTTGTCATCATCTGTAATTATCATCAGAAGTTACTGGATGATTCACTACTGTCATTTCACTTACATTTTCATTAGTGTCATCAATTAAAAATGTTGTAATATTGATAGTGTAGTTTATTGTTATGGAATCTATTTTGATTTTACGTTTCATGCGATAAATATCATTCTGTTTCAAAGTGCATCGTGCGCTTGATGAAATGCAGCTAATGCTAAACATTGATTATGAGAATGATGCATGCTATATGCTAAACGGAACACAACCGGAATCAGGAGTAGACATAAATCAAATTGCAATAAGGAATTCGGAGACTAGTTGATTTCCTTCCAGGCAATGCATTAATAGCTCATAGTTCTCAATTAATTTGTAACACTACATCGAATGTTCCTGGATATATTCTGCAAGACATGAAGTCGTTGTAATTTTTTGACATTGCTTTGAATCGATAAATAAAAACTGAATATGTAAAATAAGAATATGTACAGATCAATTATAAATATTTTAAAGCAAGCTCAATCAAATAGAACAAACAATATGTGTGCAAATATTCACGCCTCACCGAAAATATTTTTTGAATATGTGCCTCATGTATCTAGAAATAACCTAAACAAAACTGTTATTTTTCCTTTTATAACTATTTCTCCATGTTTCTTCATATGTTTTCAGATATATATTCTGCAAAATGTAACGCTGATGTAATTCTTGATATTGCTTTGAATTGGTATATAAAAATTAATGTATAATAATTGAATATAAATAAAATAAGAATGTACAGACTTCTTATAAGTTTAAAATGAGATTCGTTCAATCGAGTTGAACAAAAAACATGAAAATATTCACACTCGTCAAAAATGTTCTTTGAACATGTACCTTGTTTATCTAAGCATAACTTTCTCAACAAAATCTGTTATTTTTCTTTTACATCTGTTTCTCCATGTCATTTCTCCATGTTGTGTTTCACCCATTAAAATTGAATATAAAATTTCTAATTCCTGACTGGTGTTTAAACTGTCCTCATATTCTTCGTCACTATTATTATCAGAATTGCTACTGGATGATTCGCTACTGTTATTTTCATTAGAGTCAATCATCAATTAAAAATATTGTCGCAATACTGACATTGTTTATTGTTGTGAAATCCATTTTGATTTCACGTTTTATGCGTTTAATCATGGTGGAAATCACGAAGTAAGAGAGAAAAAGCTCAACTTCATAGCGCGCGAATGGTAAAACCATAGTGGAATCGGTTTGTGAGCTGAATTGAGAGAGAATCCGCTGAGAAGAATAACCTACAAATTTGGACGCCATTTACAATATCAACCTTATCTCATTTTATTTTGCTTTATTTGCTGGATTTATCCATTTTATCTCCATTTTATCAGTACCTGCGAACTTATTCTGTAATTTTTAATAAAGCAAATTTTGTTATTATTATAACAAAATTTGCGTTAAGAGCAGTTACGAGTGTTTCCCGTACTAGTGTCTCTCAATTATTTGTGGCTTGATCCTTTAAAAGTTATCCGAGTAAAAAAGATTTACCTCACAATTAAAAGTACAAATCGAAGAAACAACAAGAAATATGTAGCTCGTACGTACAGTTGCACAAAGTAATAGGTTATTTCGTGTGCAACTTCTACAGCTGACTTTTTAAACATGGCGTCCGAATGTGCAGGTTATTCCGGTAGCGGATTCCCTCTTAATTCCACCTTTTTTCACAGAGTTGAGTCTCCTTCTTTCTTACTTCGTGGTGGGAATATATAATATATGCAACATTACGCATAATGGCGGTAGCAATACTGGAAATAGCCAATCAAATATGTCCGAATATGCATTTTCTATGTGTAATAACGCTGGTTATATTGGAATAACCACTCAAATGTCTAAATATGCACTTTCTTACGGCGCATCTACGGGAATGTTTCGCCTTATATATTTCCACTATGCGTTTAAAGTCGTAATCATACTATAAGCTTCCAACTTTCGATTCAAAGTCGATCGAATAGAGTGAGTTCTATTCTCGAGTAATAGTCAGAGTCAGCTGTTGGCTTGCTATGATGTAGAATAATAGTCTGAATATCAGTCAGTAGTCGAGTCAGAGTCTGTAGTGTGATTACGGCTTAAGGGAATCCTCCTGTTTTACCGATTAAATCATGTAATTTTTGTATAACAAATACTTTTTTCCTCTTTCACCAATTCGAATAAAGTATACGCCGTAATCCAAGTCTGGGAAGTGGAGTTTATACCGAGAACGGTTACAAATTTCAAAATTTATATATTTTTATCTTTTCTTAGTATAACATGGCATCTCAGTTGTCAAGTTGTGACAACATTTGATTAATATGAAAGCTTTGCAATTTATACGTACGAAATAGTTTCCACACGTAATTTACACGAACAAACAACGTCGAGTTCTTAGACTTACTGTGATTTTGTATTTTTGGAAAATCAAATAAAGAGAAAATAGAAGAAGAAGAAAAAAACGGCCAGTAACGGTATTTAAAAAGCATGGCAACTTTCGTATTTAAACTTGCCGGTCTTTACTGTTTGGGGTGAAGCCTAACAATCTTCAACCAACTTCAGTTCGGCGACACCGAAGGTTTGTTCGCGTCGCATGCTCTGACATGCTCTAAAATGCTCTTAATATAGCATTTACTCTCATTGAAGTGAGTAGAAGATATAACAGGCACACATTAAAGCATGTTGGAGCGAACGCGAACAAACCTCTAGAGTATGCATTTCCTATAGCAAAAATGTGGACTAGCAGTCCACGTATTTATAGTCAAAATACAATACGATAAATCATATCCATCAATTTTCATTAGCATCTTATGGTATTCCAACCATAGTGGAATTATATAAGGTAAAACATTGTGTATAATAGCGAAGTTCGACCAATTAAAATTGTACTAATTTGCAGTGTACTTATTTGCAGAACGAATCATGTGAATTTCTGCAAATGAACTCAAAAATTGATTGGTTGATAGATCTCCCCAATATTTACAACTCACTGCGCATCGTGGAAATGGTACACTTACTAAAAGTTTGCAACAGATTTTTTCTATGATTTTCGAAATGCTCACCGAGCGATTGATTTTAATTTATGGATTATATAAGTAAGAACTAATCGCTCGGTGAGCAGACTGAATTTCGAAACTATTTAAAAAAAGTGTAACCTTTTAGTCGACGAGTATACACATTACTTCTTACACCATGCTAACAATCATACTGCAAATTCGCACTGTTACGGTGGAAAACCTTGGTTGCGCATACAACACTTTTGCAATACGACTGTTTTCGCATGCCATCAAAAAAATTCAAGTTAGAAGAAAGAAATGTTACGGTTCTCCAAGCCAAAATCATGGAAAGGCTTCTGGATTTTATTTTGATTAAAAAAATAAGATGATAGGAAGACATAATTCTGTTATGTTTGAAGATGATAAGAAGAAAAAGGAAAACAATAGAAATCATATTCGAATATAAGACAATGACATCAAGAAGAATTCGCGATTTAAATACCAATGAGCTGCAAATATGCTGTATTAAAACAGTTACATTAAAAGACTTTTAAATAACAAAAACATCACATATATAGAAGGGTAAATTAGAGTCAAATTCGAATGATATATGTAATAAACGTTTAAAGTTTCAACAATCTGATAAATTGAAATGATAATATGAAATGAATAATATAAATTTAATTTTAAAACTTAATTAGTTAACGTAATTAGTACTAATATTATATTGTATTACATGACATGTTTCAGCATCATAATTGGGCCATCATCAGATGTTATAAATTCTCAGAGCAAAAACGTAATGAAAAAGTCAGTGTATTTTGAATAGTTACTATTAAATCATTAAACGGTATAAAAGACGCATTGAAATATTCTTATAAATATATGTAATCTGTATCTTATGTGAATCCGATAACATCACAGATGCAGAGTGAAAACGAAATTATTCGCAATCCGTTGAATGATCGGTTGGTAAAGAATTTTCACGATTATCTATAAATTATAATCTTTTAGGTACAGATCTACAAGCAATTTCATTACTATATTAAAGAACTCACCGTTATAGTCTTACATTCTTCCAACGTGATGGAGATAAGATGCATGTTAAGCTTGTATCAGTCACTATGATTATGAAGTCACTATGATCAGTCACTATGATCATCAATAAATATATGTGAAATTATTAAAATTATTAGTCACCAAGATTAAAGATTAAAATTGTATAAATATATAAAATTCCTAGTCAAAAAGTTAAAAATTAAAGATGTATAAATATATAAATATATAAATATATAAATATATAAAATTATTAATCAAAAAGTTAAAAATTAAGAAGTATAAATTTATATAATGTGGCTGCTGTGACAGTCTGATACTGACTGATATGTTACAACATATTATATAAAACATGACCTTAGCGCTATAAAATCATAATTTGTTATCAATATGTACGCTTTGTGAAGTCTCTATATCTGTAAGTTGAGGATGTTTTTCTTTAATATTTAACATTTTCGAGATTAGGCGTTTGTTATGGTACGATTCTTCATTTTTATTATGATATGATACAGAATTATGATGTTATCAATCAAATTCGTGTCCCTGCTGCAACCTGTGTTCTATTATCACAGAGTGTGTAGAGATAATATTCCACTGGATGTGATTGCGATGTTCAGCAATTCTCGATTTTAATTGTCTACCCATTTGTCCCACATATGTAGCATCGCAATCCAAGCAATTGATCTTGTACTACATTGATCTTGTAAAGTGGGATCGAGGTTCTTTTTGAACTTTGATAAATTTCTGTAATTTTTTGATACTATAAAATCCTACTTTTGAATCTTTACTATTAAATTGTTTAAATTTCTCGGTAATAGAAGATATAAATGGAATTGCATTAAAACACTGATCGACATTGATCGATGACTTTATAGAAGTATGTGTGGATACAAAATTGTTTTTTGCGCATTGGCAAAAAAGCGAAAAACAAGGAGTGAAGATTTCGAATAACAGGTTCAACTTGTTATCTTTACACGTACACGAAGAATAAAAATCTTAACTAACTAGAAGAAAAAGTGTGATGACCATATTACTTCAAAAAGCTTCAAAAGTAAATTCACAGAATATGAGAAAACGGTAGAGGATTAAGCTTGGGATATGTTCAAAAAAGTCTCCAAGAAACAAGTATTTGAAATTGCTTTAGTGTCTCGAAATTGAATCCCTGGGTTGCTTACTCGCCTGATGTAATTTTTGAAGACAAAAAGCTGTCCGAATTATTAGAAATAAAATGCCCATTCAAGGGTAAAATTACGACCATTTACAATCGAGACAGAAGTAGGTAAAAGTTTGATATAGACGTGCGAACAAATATGCGTACAGTTAAAAAAGAAACACAGATACTATGGGCAGATGCAGTTAAGGATGATAATCATAAATGTAAAAAAAAATTTCTTTGTAATGTATGCCAGTTTTGATAAAAGTATGTTGGTTCTAAAGTTGGTTTTTTCATCGAGTTTGACCAAAATTTTGCGAGAAAGATGTTGACAGTAAGAACATTTATTATAATATTATGTTGCATGAAATATGTTTATTAAAAAATGTAGAACAAGGTTAGAGATATGTACAACAGTTTAAAAAATAGTTAACAAATTGTAATCCGTTCTCTATCGCCATTGAAACTGGGACCAAAGTCTATATATTTTTATAGGATACAATGTTATTGAAAAAAGAAATTTAAAGTAATAAAGTAATTTATTATATGTTGACTATATATAAGATCTTAAAATTAAAAAGTATAATTTGTTAAAACTGATATAAAAATTTTAAAAAGCGTTGATACAAAAATGTGATCAGTATTATTATAATATAATATTATAAGTATATTATATAGTTATGTTAACATAATAACTATAACTATATCGCATTTCTTTCTTATACAATTATTCGTTCAGTTTTTTAACGCCCTGATAATTAGGAACATAAAAAGTTAGTAAAGAAATAAATTATTGATGTTTCATGAACTTATCACCTTTCAATATCGGAGAGCTGAGATTGATTGTGGCACAAATTATTGTAAAAATATCTGCTAAATGTGGCACAAGTTTCATAAGCATTATTTCGTCTAAGATTTTGAATGTCTTTATTCTTTGATTACATCGTTCCCTTGTCTTTCTTATTTTAGCTGTCATGATTGATTCAGTTTTGATAATTGTCTTTCAAAACAATCTTATAAGTGGTCTTATAAGCTTCCAATCATTTTTGACACATATTTCATCAATCAAAAAGCCTTTGTCAATCATGACTGCATCACTAAGTTGTAATAAATGAATTAAGTCACTTTATTCGAATATAGCTGTCTGATGCTATTCCATTCCAGACTTTACTTACATGATACTTCTGTCTGGTGCCACACCCATCATTTTACCCATTATTTTACCAGTTCATGACTTTTTATAATTAGAATGAGTGAGTATTTGACAACAAAGTTTTTTGGCTCTTATATGAATATTTCTGTACAATCTATCACTACTTTAACGTCTTCAAACTCTTTAAAACATTTTGACATATTTTTCAATATTTTGCTTTGATGGTCAAGTAATTGCCACTTTTAGAATTTCACTCAATAATTCACCTTCTCATAAAATACTCATCTGCAATTTCTTGCGATATAACAAGGAAATAAAACAGTTAGTAAACTGTATGATGTATTCTGTCTAAACTTTAAGTAATCATAATTACAGCATATAAATTCATTTTGATGTTGCTCCAATTGATCTCTAATGGCCTACTTTATAAGTTCTACAATGCAGTCTAAAATTTTGAAAGAATTAATTCGGCAGACCGCACTGAATGCAATGCGTACTGAGTGCGAACTTTTTCTGTGCTACGTATTCGGCTCGTGCTATATTGTAAGATTAATACTGCGTATCCGATGTATAACATCCGATATCCAATAGGAGAGCTTGTTTTCTAGATATTTCAGCTAGCAATATTTTATCGGACGATATATAATACTTGTCGTATGAAAATAGATTTGTTCGTCTTGCTTGCATCCTTTGCACTTGAATTCTAGTAAAATTACTTAAGGAAAAAGAACTTGTACTAATTCATTTAGTTATTTGTTCAAAACAACTCGAACGTTCACATACATGTATAAATTTATTTAAATGGCGCATGATAGAAATATTACATAAAATGTTAGAAGCAGTAATACATAGATATAATGGACAATGAAATACTTTCATCAGTTAAGTACCTTCTACATATTATACTATAATGATATGTAAAAATAGTATACAGAGTGGCGTTAAATTCCATTCTGGGCCTATATTCTGTGACTGATGTCGATATCATTGCGCAGCTTTTTCATCATAAAATATCTGCGCAACGACACCGACAACTGTCAATAGGCGTGTAAAGACAATTATGGAATCTTGTCCGTGAGCAGGTAGAGCGGACTGAACTAAGTCGAAAAGTCTTATACTTGTATATTTTGCAATTTGCACAATGAAAATGTTTAAAGATAGTCGAATACGAGCGTCCGTCTGATATTATTGCCGAAGGTATGGCCCATCGATCGCATGCGGAAAGTGAGGCAAGCGCCTCGCGTACTGCATCACTGCGAGCCACTAAGTTCGAACGGCGGAACACGCTTGCTAGGCCATCTCCCGCTCGTCGCGGCCCACGTGCCTTACAATCGTGTCTTACAATTCAGTTTGATCCGCTCTGCCTGCTCAGGACGGGTGGGGCCGAAATTGATGCCACCCGTATATATTAAGTATAAACATAAAGATTGATAAATAGAGAAATACTACAATCAATGGACCTTTAAACAATTTTAAATTGAATCATATACCTACTGGAAAAATCAAATTATTTTAATGAAAACTAATAAAACTGATAAAGAATGACTGAAAAAAATTTTCTAACAAGAAGAAATTTTCTAACATAGCATAACACAGTGAATCATTGCTGTTCCCCATTAATATTAAATAAAAGTGAATGACTCATTATGTTACTATCCTTGCTGGAAAATATCCTATACTTATTCTTAAGGAGATACAGTAACAAACAAAAATTTAACGGGCCAATAGCTGATAGAAATTAATTCACTTTATTAGATAGATAGTAATTAGAATACGTTCTATTTCATTATATATTGTATTTCATTATATATTATATAACCTATAAATAAATATATTACATAAAAAAATATACTGTTCTGTCAACGTTTATTTTAAAATTAACAGGATGGATACACTTAGGAATTAGGTAGATGATAGATTATAGATAAAGAAAATCGGCGCAAAATATATTTTAAAATGCAAACTAAATTCTCTTAAAAAAATTAACAGTGTCGTAGTTTATTTCGAGCTTATAATTAGAAAAACTTTAAGTTAATACAAATAACATAAGAATATAAATACTAAGTAATATTCTAAACAATATTTCGGCTTACAAAGTCTTTTTCAGTGTTAAAACACAGAAATACAATATTAATAAACCAAATAAATAATGAATACAATGAAAAAATTTTTTAAAAATTATCAATGAAGTGTCAATATATAAAGAATTTAAAACGTCAAAATGTATTAAGACAAATTATAATAAGATAAGAAGATTAAAATACTTGTCAACAGTAGATTACATAGTATCCATCAATAAAATAATTTTGCTAAATTCTCCGGTTGAAATCGAAAATCAGTTTGTCGCAGACTTGTATCAAACTTGGACTCTTATTAACTTTTTTCCTATGGCAACACATCCTATCACACCCTCCTCGTCACAATTCCTTTTATAAATGTGAAAGAAGATTATTTTTAAAACATAAAAAGATTTATTGATGGCGATTAATGGCGAAAAAAGAAATTGAAAATTCCAAAGATATCCTATCCATATGGTTCTTTTTGTATTAAGAACAACAAAAAAAAACTATAATGTTAAAGTTTAGCTAAAATATTTCTTTGACTGAATCCAATGAATCTTTAGTCACCATCAATATTGAAGCTGAGAAATTTAGTGGCAATTCTTTTAATTCATTAGAATGAACCAATAAAAAATTGTTTGCCAATTTAAGCGAGAAAAGCATTCCTACATATGTAATAAATTTGTTACAACTAGATAGCAATTTTAATCTCCCAGATTCTAATAATAAAGAAAAATCAATCAGGAAATTCATTAAGGATATTAAAAACTGCTCAAATAGAAATAACTTAGAATTGTTATCGAAAATTATATCGCTATTCCCATATTCCACCAGTTCCTCCACAACAATCCTCACTTCAATTTTTTGGATATGAAAATTAATAAAATGCTGAAGTCAACAATACAATGGTGTAATAATAACAAAGATATAATTTTCACACGTCCGGACAAGGGCAATGTAACCGTAGTCATAACTTTTTATAATAACAAGGTTCTTGAATTACCTAAAGAAAATTCAGAAACATACTCGATGGTTAAAAAAAAATCCGATCATGGTGATTGAAAAACATCTTAATAATATGTTTAAAAAATGGCATTAGAAAGAATTTATCTCCGATAAAGAATTGTGAAGACTTCGATCAAGTGATTCTATCTTACCGAAAGCATATGTATCAAAAATACACAAGGAAGAATAATCCCTTTAGAATTATTGTTTCTTCAATTAACAGCTCTATATTCTACAGCTAGTTTTTTACAACATATTATCTCCGAGAATATTCCTCCTGCAAAGAGTAGAATAAAAAATAGTTTTGAATTTCACAATAAATTAATTGGAATGACAAATGATACAACATAGATAATGTTTCATTGGATGTTACTTCTCTGTTCACTAATATTCCGTTAGATATTGGATGGATTAGAGAAAAGGTGGGACTCCATTAAATGTGCCACGAACATATACCAAAGGATGAATTTATTAATACGGTTAAATTTGTCTTAACATCGACATATTATATTTTACTTTTAATCTTTCATTTACAAACATCATCATTTACAAACAAACATTTGATACATTTATGTATTTCCCCTTTTTCCCTATCATCAGTTGATATTGTAATGAAGGATTTAGAAGAGAGAGTATTAAATTCTTTAGAATTTCAAGCTTCTGTTACTTTAGATATGTTGATGATATCTTTATGATCGTATCTAAAGATAAGGTCACTCAAATTTTAAATTCTTTTAATGAATAGCATGACAAACACTCAAATTTATTGAATATGAAGAAGGCCATTGTTTGAATTTTTTGGATCAGTCATCGATAAATATTATTATTTTAGATTGGTATAAAACACGTTCTTTACTGATATTTATCATTCTTTTCGAATCATTCTACATGCCATAAGATTAGAACTATATACAGGGTGGCATCAAATTTCGGTCCCACTCGTCTTGAGCAGGTAGACTAAAGTAGGCCGTACCTTCGACAATAATAAGATCGAGCGGACACGCGTATTTGACTATCTTTAAACGTTAATATCTCATTAATTATTGTGCAAATTGCAAAATGATAGAAGACTTTTGGACTCAGTTTAGTTTGCTCTACTTAGGACAAGTGGAGACAAAATTTGGTGTTATCCTGCATACCAATACTCATATATTTAATTTTACTAAATATTTAATATATTTATTGAATTGATAGTTATATCATAATTTTTGTTTTTTCGTTTAAATTTTAGATAACAAAGTATTATGCTTTTACAATTACTTTATACAATTAGGATTAAGAAGAATACAATATATTACATATTTTTAAAACTAAACTAATTATTTTGGGTAGCAAAATTAAATGAAACTCTGTATAGTATTATAGATAACAAAATTAAACAAGTTTTTCAAAATATTTGTAACACTTTATTATACAGTTTACACATCCATTTGAATTTATTTTTATATTTCTTAAAGTGTTCAAAGGCGCGATTCCGTAACTGCCTTTACACGTCTACCAACAATTGTCGTAGTGCAGCTTTTTCACCATATAAAATATCTGTAAAGCAGTTACAGAATATAGGGTCCAGTTGTAAAAATCTACGTAATGTTGCATCTTATTGCAGATATAAAAATACTTGATTATTGCAGATATGAAAATACTTGGTTATCGCAGATATGCAAGAATGCATGATATAATACTTGTGTTATAATTCAGTTAGCTGTAAATACCAATAAATTATTAATAAAGATAGTATAATAATTTGTAAACAATAGAATTTGTTTTATCAATTAATAGAAAAATTATAAATTGGCAAAGCTCTTTAAAATCAATTATAATATAAAAAAAGGAGCCAACACACCACTTGTTACAATTAATCTTCATAAAATGCTTATAATATAAAATATTATATAATAAAATAAACATTCAAATCGTCAAACTGGGAAAGATCATCTTCAAAATTACAAAATTACATTTAAAATTATTTGTTTAAAATTACAATTTAAACAAACCGATACATTTTAAACACTGCAGCATACAAACTGACATGCCATCAAGACGATGTAAGGAACATAATTTTAATAATAATGCTAATTATTAGTTGTTACTTTCAACGTTTTGTTTAAAATATAATTTAATTGTAATTTTAAATGTAGAGAGAGAGTGAGAATGACCCCCTCCCTCTTCACACACACACACACACACACACACACACACGCGCGCGCGCGCGCGCGCTCTCTCTCTCTCTCTCTCTCTCTTTCTCTTTCTTTCTCTCTCTCTCTCTCTCATTCCAAAGTCAAAATGTTATTTCATTATGTTTCATAAAATAAGAATTTTATTAAGATTGATTGCAATTAACATAACTAGTGTTGGCTCTTTATGCTTTTTTTTAGTTATTAAAGTCGCTCTATATTAAAATTCTTAATAAACATAATAAAAACTGTAAGAGGTTATATGTACCATATCATCCGTCCGAACTACGCGCTGAATTGGTTTTCCGGACTTATAAACTCAATTAAACTGCTGAAATAATATCATGAATTTAATTGAATTGACAAGGAATTTTTAATAATAATTTGATGCTCAATCGGGCATTATATTAGCAAGATGTTAATTTGCTGAAAAATTGTAAATAAATTTATCGCGAAAAATATTACCTCGGCTGGGAGTTGAATCCGGATTTCTTATATTCCGTACGAGTATCCTAAGCCTTTAAACTACCAAGGCTTTAATAATATTCTTCACAATAATCAGTATATGTAAGGAAACAAAATCGTTCTTTCAGGCGATTTAATATATACAGTATTAAAAGTCCTTATTTTAGACCGCATAATCAACTTGTTTATGTTCTCACATATGCTAAAATAAAGATTCTTAATATTGTTTATCTGTTAT
>NW_017259295.1:1256341-1261591 GCF_001594045.1 Atta colombica
AATAATTGATGTCTTTCGTTTTTTGTTATAAACAAGTCTTTGATTTCAAATGTTTATTTGTTATAAAGAGAATATTATCAGAGTCGTTTACGATCAGAGAAAATGGAAAAAGTCAGGGAATCAAGGAATTAATTTTAGATGAAAATAAATTACCGTAATAAGAACCCTAAGAAAACTTCACTTCTTTAAAAATTAGTGTATTACATAAAATTTTGTAATATATATTGAATTATATTGAAAACTACGGACTTACTCCAATGACTTCGATTTTGACATTTATTGTCAAAGTCATGCCTTGGATGATCCTCGAAAGATTTTAGCCCGCTCGTTATTTATAAAAAGTTAATTAATAAGTTTTATAAATAGAACACAAAATTTCCCCCATCCTCCCTGTTTACAGCAATTAATGACTTTCCATGCGAAGTCCATCTTATCTCCTTCCCTACCTAGGAGTGTAATTTTCCACACTGAGAATAATTAGATAAAGTATCTGCGCGTAATGTCTGCTAGTATGAGTGGAAAAATTCAGTCGTTCAAATACCGTGAGTGACAGAATACAGCGTACCGATTTCTCTATCGCGCTAGATTTTTCTAGCGCTGCTTAAACTAGTGTGGCGCTGTTCAGGTCAAGCATGGCATGCTTACAGCCGCAAAGTCTTAGAACTAGGGTTGATGGTAAAGACTAATGTTTTTTCTTTTAAGAATAAAACATATTGTGTTTGTTCTTGAATATGTTTTTAATGTTTCAAATATGCTTTAAACAATACTATAAAAAAAAAAACATATTGTATTTAAAATATATGAAAAACATCAATTAAGCATGTTTTGAACTGTTTAAAACACGTTCAAAACATGTTTTTTATCAACTTTGTCTTAGAACATACATACTGAAAGGGCCATACCGTATCTAACTAATTTTTTTGTTTTAATAATTTCTGCGAGAAAATGACTTACGTTGTCTTTCCAAAAATGACATACCGTAACATTTCATATCAATCATTTATATCATTTATATCATTTCATGCAAAGTTTCTGTTCTAAAACACATAAAACTCTCATTGATTCTAATTTTAACGTACTAGTTAGCGTTGACATTTCAATAGAAGCCGAGTCCCTTTGGAGGCTTATTTGTTCGAGTCAAATTAAACAATCGAAAATTCAGCCGACGCTGCAAAAGATACATTTTGGATGAATCATTTTCAGTATCACATTAAAATAACTAGATCAGTCTTTCTCTTAATTTTCATTTAATATTAGATGAATTGAGACATACGTTGAATTGGTTTTTGGAGGTGGAACTATGTTAGTACTAATCCATTCTTCCCTGAAGATTCCCTGAACTATATTAGTACTAACTAGTACTAACCCATTCTTCCCTGAAGAGAAGGCCTGTGAAGAGTTATTCTTGCAAAGCATAAAGCGCAATGACGGGCGTTTTATCATCAAGCTGCGAACAGGATAAGGCAAATTAAACAGTTTGGGACTTGGAACATCGCTCTAAGACGCTTCATATCATCGAAAAAGCGACTCATCGCTCTTGTATTCGCCAAATATGGGAAGTACATGCAGGAATACACATATTTGATACATATTTACTACATGAGAGGGATGGAAATTCACACGATACTAGCATAATTATCCATCCTTTTATCTCCCATACTGTGAGAAATGATACGAGCTCCACTACGAAGTTCAGGGTAGTGTTCGACGATTCATGCAAAACTAAACTACCGGCCTATCTCTAATGCATTAATGATGAGGCCTACAAGAAGATCTTTTTTTCATTTTAGTCAGATTCCGAACATTGAAAATTGCTCTTATAGGCGCGTTATAGTAAAAATCGGCAAGTTCTGGTCGATTTAATTCAAACATCATTGCAACGTATTCTATGGCGAGAATCCCAAGAGGAGCCCATCAAGATCTTTAAATTGCTCACTCTTATCTATGGCACTTCATCAGCATTGTTTCTGCCAACCAGAGTCCTAAAAAAATTAGCGGAGGAAAATGCAGATCGGTATCCAAGAGCATCGTAGATAGCATTGCGAGACTTTTATGTAGGTGATCTCGTTACCGGAGCAGATGCACTAAAAGAAGCTTTATCAATCAAGAGGGAGATTACCACATTACTGCAAGAAGGAAAATTTGAGTTGAGAAAATGATCTCCAAGACCAGTATTCCTCAGTTAAACGAAGAAAATTTATCATAACCTCCGATAAGGATTCTGAGAAATCGACGCTACCCATTGCATGGGATTGTCAAGTCAATATATTCAAATACTCGTCCATCAATCTGCCTCCTTTTGAAGTGCTTATCAAATGAAGTATCTTATCGCGCATCTTTCTAATCTTCGATCCATTGGAATTGTTGGATACAGTTACATTATTCGATCATGCAGGATCTCTGGCGATTCAAGCTTAATTGAAATGAATCGATTCCCTTGGAATTGATTACCAAATGAAAGCGTTTTGAAACAGAATTGTAGGAACTGAATAACATAAGCATTCCTCGTCTTGTCAGCACTGCAAAACAATGTTTGAAATTGTGTGAATTCTCAAACGAAATCACATACGGAGCATGCATTTATTTATGCACCACTTCAACCAACGATGTCTATTGCGCACACCTACTCTGCTCTAAATTGAGAGTAGTGCCAAGTGTTAAAGAATTTGTCATTCTTGCGCCTCGAGTTATGTGCATTGCTGTTAACTCATCAGTAAAATTTCGAAATGTTTTACATGTCAAATAACTTTCAATTATCTATTACAGTTGTAGTAATAGATAATTGTAGTAATTATCATGGCTGCAATCGTGCAATCAATCATGGTCAACTTTTATCACACCATCAGGAAGATATAGGAATTAACATCGATCCATCAGAGTGGAATCACATACGTAGTGAGGATAACTCTGCGGACCCGTCACGGGTATCAAATTTTCTAATTCAATTAGCTATCTAGTGATCAGAGCTTCCATGACTGAAGGAGAGCTGATCTCAAAGAGCTCTTCCTTTATCTTCCTGATATGGAGAACATCTCTGAAAAAAATTCAAGGTTATTACCGCAGTAGCAGTTAGTACACATGAGCAGTTAGTACACATGAGCTTGATTTATCGATATTCAAACTTCGCTAACCTCATTCGGATTGCGAACACATTCCGATTTATGGAAAATTTCAAACGTGTAAAAGGTTCATCCGATTAATCAAAACAAGAAACTTTATCTTCACGAAGGAACATCGTCCAATCTATGAGAGAACGTTTCTGAACAAGCAATAACAGGCAGTTTTCCATCAATCATGATCAAGATAATACAATTGATTTTTGATGATGGTTTAAAATTTCGTAGATAAGTGTCGAACGCGAGCTAAACAAATTAGCAGAGTTAATCCGAAACGAGCTAACTCAGTAACAAAAAATTCAAGATCAGGCAGCGAGCCTAGGAGTTTATTGACACTTTATACTGCCTAAGGCATCATACCATTATAAATAAGAAGCAGCCGATCAAGCGATATTTAGCTCATATAACAAGAAATCAACCTGAAATATGAAGAGCTGGTAATATTACTCATCTAAATTGAAGCAATACCAAACTCTTGTCCTCTCACTTCGATTTCATTCGATTCTATCGATTTAGCCTCGCTAACTCCGGGACATATTTTGATAGATACTTCTTTCGTGTATTATCACGAGCCATCTCTGAAAGAGATACCCGTAAGTCATCTATTGCGATGGCAATATATACAGCAACTATGTCAATACTTTTGGAAGAGTTATACATGAATATTTTCAGCAGTGTCAAGAATATAACAAGTGGCAGGTAAATGAGCTGTCTATACATATCGGCCAAATGATGTTTTCAAAAAAAACAATACCTCTCCGTTATTATAGTCTAGGAATAAATCAAGAAATTATCTCCAATTAGGCAAGGATATCATAGATCGCATCGTCACAGTGCGTATGCAACATTTATGAATTATTTGTCTCTGTCTAGTGTCAGTTGAAGACTAAGGTCTGGTTATGACACTTGAAATTTACTTTCTTGTCTACTATTCACATTAGATATACTTTTATTTTTTAATTATTTTGCTCTTGAATATGCTATTTTTTGTCAATTGCGGTCACTTGTTTTGTTGAAAGATCCTTTCAAGGGCAGTGTATAAAATCTGCTAGTATGAATGAAAAAATTTAGTCATTCAAATACCGCGCGTGGCTGCGTACCGATTTCCCTATTGCGCTTACGTGGCACTGCTTAGACTAGTGTGGCATTGCTTAGACTAACATGGCGTGTTTACAGCTGCAAGGCGCGTTGGTTGTTGTTTGCGATCTAGAGATCGTTGTTTGATCTCGTTTCGCTTCAGAAGTAAAAAGAGGCGTGTAGATGAAGTCTGTCCATCCTCTTATATCCTTCCCTTTCCTCCCGATTTAATTCTAACCTAATTCAAGTCTTATCTGACTGTAAGATGGATCTCGGTTCACATAGAATGTCATGTACTTTTTGGCAGAGGGAGATGGAAATCGCTTCGCTCAGGAAGTCGTACGCCCCAAGGCAGAGAGGAGTGGGGATATTATATTTGTGATAGTTATAATTTAAAATATATAGTTAAATACAACATTAATTGTCAGTGTTTTTTTGTTGTGTGTAACTTTTGAACATACGAATAGTGATGCGGGCTAAAATCTTCCGAAGATTACTCAAGGCAATGGATTACTTTGACAATATATACCTTTTACATACCATATATATAAAGATCGAAATCATTGGAAGTGGGTTTGTTGTCAATATTTACTTAAATTTTTTTAAATTGTTTATGGAAGCAGAAACAAAATTTGAGAATTTTAAATCTGCGAATAATGAATAAATTAAAAATCAAAGAACTCGACTTTATATCTAAAATATCGCAAAAATAACAAAAAGATAAATATGCTTCTTTTAAAAATGAGTATTTTAAGATAGAGGTTTTCTTGTATTAAATATGCTTTAAACAATATAAAAATTATTTGGTTTATTTTGTCATTTTATTTAAATTTATTAAAAATATTAAATAAGAAATATGTCACAAGAAGTTATTTAAAATAATAAATACTAAACAACTTTTTAATATTTTCTTTATTTAAAATATATATTTTAAATAAATTTATTTGAAATAAGACCGAACCCTATTAATAATTGATATATGTAAAATAAAATTTCCATTTCGTATTATGTCCATTTTAGACAACTTGTCCACCCAAGATGTGTGAATTATCGGTGA
>NW_017259295.1:1261691-1265011 GCF_001594045.1 Atta colombica
AAATTAATTATTACTTATTGTGAAAATTGTAAAACAGATTTCATTTGATCAATTATAAAAAAGATTCTGTTATGTTTCTTATTAGACATTCTATATACATACACATACGAGCAATTATCTTGACACGAATGTACAAAAATTGTGTTTTGTTGTGTTTATTTATGGTAGAAAATATTATAAAAATGAAAAACCAATCAAATGAGAAATAATTGAAAAAACACTAATAGTAATTTTAAAGTACATATCTTGTAAAGATATCGTTCTTCGCCTCTATGTATACTCTTGAGATCTAATATAGAAAAATAAGTGCTTCGCCTTTATGTGTCGACGTAAATTATCTGTTCTTGTGAAATTTATTCTGCAATGATGGCACTTGTAATTTGTTTATTATTTCTTATGTGTCGTTTGGTGCCTGTTTAGATTAAATGTTTGACTAAAAAATTATCGTAGCAATATTAATCATTTATTATCAATTAAGTTAAGCACATTAAAGTTATTAGTAATAAATTAACATTGCATTAGCAGAATTTAACTTGGCGCCAGTCATTGGGTGACTTTCCACTTACGACACAAATTGTGGCACAGTGTCAGGGTGCTCCTTGAAACACATGTGTTTCAATAAAACCCCAATAGATGGTCTAGTCAACTAGAACCTTCTGGTCGTATATCTTCTCATTATCCATGGATAAATAAGAAAAAAAAGAAGAAAAAGAAAAACTATATAGAAACAAACAATTTTGATAAAAATGTCAATATAATATTATTTAACGTAAAAAAAAATGGTTGATAATTTTATGTAAATCGATAATAATTATGTAGATGTGGAAATGAAAGGTTATATGGAAACAACATAGCTTAACAGTAGCTCTAGTTCTGCAAGCACTTATTGTGAAGTGGACAGCACTACAACAGACGATAGTTTATATGAAGATGATGGAGATAGTACATTATATTTTCCACTAATGCAATATTTATTTTTTGCGCATAAACGGTATCGTGTGGAACAGTTTAATAAAAGTTATGGAATCTTGGACAAAACAAGAATTTAAGGAACACTTGCGATTGTCAAGGTAAATAATATTTTGACTTATTGATAATTATGCACATTTACATAAGTAATAGTTTCATTCTTATATTCGATATTTATTTACTTTTAATGATAAATATAATTGATCTTATTAATTATTCTACAGTTACAGTTGAATTTGAAACATCTGTGCTTATGCTAAATCATTTGTACGGGAACAAACCGATTTCAATAAAGCTGAGTATATTAATTTCTGTGATTTATAATTAATATAGAGCCAATAAGAACAATCAGATCGGTTTGATGTTTCTATCTCTTCTATTCCGTATTATATGGTGTGTAATTGCTTGGATTTTATTAAATCGATGATTTATTAAATCGGATGATGTGATTAGATGACTGCAATAGCACAACATTTCGACAGTATGCGCAAGGTTTTTTTTTTTAAAAAAAAAGGAATTCTACAAGTTTTAGGAGCGATTGATTGTAGTCACATTCGTATTCAGAAACCGTTGGTAAATGAGATACCATACTATAATCGTAAAAAAATTTTTTCCATTCACTTACAAGCGAATCGTCGACTCTGATATGCGATTTACGAACGTATATTGCGGTAAATCTGGATCCTTGCATGATGCTCGTGTATTGAGAAGGTCGACTTTGTAAAGAAATAACGAATGAAGATAAAGAATTATTATTTTCTAATGATATGGTACATTTGTACTTAGTGATTCTGCGTATCCATCGTTATCATGGCTTATTTCACTATTTTGAGACAATGGTCATTTAATACCTCAGCAAACAGAGTTTAATTCTTTGCATTCGCCTACTCAGATGGCAGTTGAAAGAGCATTTGACATGTTAAATGATTTTGTCAAATAAACTCTTTTCGGAGTAGAAATATGGAATTTATTACGAATATAGTAATAGCAGCGTGTATTCTGCACAACCTTTATATTGATAATAAAATGATGATTTTCAAATAAATGAAGATAGTGATGATCACGTAATTATGGATGAAAATATCATTGATCATGAAAACATCAATGATATTCGGATAAATCATAGGACAACTATTTAAAGAATTATTTCCTGAAGTGTAAAGTAACATATGCGCATATAACATTTACAATCTCCATAAAGAAGAGACATTACGTTGATTACAATGATTGAAATTTAGTACATAGTTACATTATAAAAAATCATTGTACGTATTTGTGTTTTATTAAATGAATTTTATTGAATATGATGACCAACTTTTTATTATATTATATATTCTATTTCATACATAACAAATCTTATTTAATCACAACTTAATAACAATCTTAACTTGCTTAACATTTATAATCTATTAAATGTTAGTAACGCCTGCATATTAATAAAAATAAAATAAAGTTTCAGATTTTGTACTCGTACTTTGATTATTTTATCACATTAGATCGAACATATGTTCACTCTATAAATATTTTTAAATGTACGCTTTATAATAACGATTAAAAATTTTTTAAAAAAGCAACAAAACTTATGTAATATAAAAATGTCAAACGTTTTCAGTCTTCAATACTTCCAATCTTCATCGTAAGCATCATCCGAATCATTTACAGAGTTAACAACAGACTGTTCTATATTCTCTTTATCTTTTAAAAGTTTGTGTAATAATTTATATTTTTCTCTTTCGATTGCAATTATTTCGTGCTGACGATATTTGGCTTTTAGTTTAACGTTGCTGACTATCATCTTTTTTACTTCTTTTTTACTTTACTCTATTTCTTGCATTTGGAGTTGCCATTTTTTTAAATTCACTGCTTCTGTTTTTTCGTAAGAAGTTTAACAAGCCTAATATCTCGTTGTATTTGTCGTTTTTCTTCACTATGCAAATGTTCAAATCATTTTTTTAATTGCGCTTTGCTTTATTGAATCCATGCAGCGGGCGAGCTCTTTTTTTATTAATGCTTGCTTTCGGATCAATTTGTGGCATTCTTGTTCTTGAAACATTTGGGTGGCATTCAGCAACAATTGGAACTTCTGACCGTATTTCTATGGTTTTAGTTTTCAAATCTGGATTAATTGTAGTTTTTTTTGGAAGGTTAGATGGCCGAATATAACTTAATGACGCCTCTTTGTCCTTGTCAAAAATCTCCATTTGATTTTAATACTCAAATGATATTGAGTTTCTTCCTGATTTTGTATTATTATCAACACATTCTTTTCATTTTTTTATAAGTGCATTTATTTTCCATTTGATCACTTGACATCTGTTAGGAAGAAATGAAAATTTATAAATTTTATATAT
>NW_017259295.1:1265111-1279447 GCF_001594045.1 Atta colombica
TTTTAAACCATCTGATATAGCGATCCATACGGTTTTCTTTTTTGGATTATCCAGCAT
This sequence comes from Atta colombica, assembly GCF_001594045.1. Lineage (NCBI taxonomy): Eukaryota > Metazoa > Arthropoda > Insecta > Hymenoptera > Formicidae > Atta > Atta colombica. The sequence continues at coordinate 1,265,169 of NW_017259295.1, forward strand.
CTGCAGATTTGCCTCATGCAAATTTAGAACCAGTGTTGAGTCTGTTCCACACAGCATCTATGTATAATAAATATCTTATTCTAAGTAATTATTTGCAATATTTATTTTGATATTATTTATATAAAATAGCAATTAAAGCAAGGGAAATATTTAGAAGAAGTATATTCTATGGTAACAGGGAAAACAATGTAACATACTTGATTTTTTGGAGTCGATTTTTTTCTGATAGCGTCATTTCATTTTTTAATGGATTATCTTCATTTATCTTGTAACTGATGCTATTGATTATCATCAGCATCTATTTTAAGTGTTTGGTTCGCATTTATAAAAACATCTTTTTCGATAAAACATCTATGTGAAACCTCAAATGAATCAATAATTTCTTTGCAATGTTTGCAAGTAAGCCTATCTGTAATTCGTACAATTTACATTATAAATATCACTAATTTAACATTTTAATATATATACAATTATATAATTGTATATATAATATATATACAATTAGTAATAAATAACTAAATAAATTACTAAATAAATGCAGTAAAAAATTATTGTTTGCTTAATTAAATACAGTTGGATGTAAATCTTAATATTAAATATTTGTTGATTATCGTTTGCTCTTGAGAATGTGTTACTAAAAATATTGATTGATGATTCTGTTAGAATTTTACTAAAAACATTGGCTGATGATTCTGTTGGAATTTCCACTGGTGTATTTAAATTTAAAAAACAACTATAAATATTAAGAAAAGGATATATTGAAATGAAGACAAATTTGATATTATGTTTTAAAAGAGATCTTAATAAATAGTAAATTGATCATGTCAAAAATAAAATTAATAGGTAGTCATTGTCCAAAAAAGTCTTAATAATAAAATTAAAATTGTCCCTATGATATTTTGAATGAGATAGTAAAAAAGTTCTGTCTACCATGCTCATAACAACACCTCTTTTTTATGAAAGAGGATGAAGAGACAAAAAACTGAGATACCTCCCCGAAAAAGTTAATTTATAATAAAGATTAAATTCTAATTTTCCGCATTAATTATTGTCACATCAAAAAAATTCAACCGGTCATCACCAACCTCCAAAGTAAACTGCAATCTTGAATGAAAAGAGTTAAATATCTCTAAAAATTTTTGATTAAGTGATTAGAAATAGCAGTCGTCTACATATAGCTAAAATAAAAAGGTAGCTCAATTCCAAATCTTTCCAAAGCTTTGCTCTTTAAATCTTCCATAATCAAATCTGCAATGATGGGAAACAACAGAGAATCCATGGGTGTTCCAAATTTCTGAAACATATTCGAAGGAAAATGAAAACCCTACAGCAATTCTGCAATTTCGATCGTAAAAAAGAAAATTGTAAAACGGGCAAGACAGACAAGAATGCCTATAATAAGCGTTGTAAGATGCAACCAATATTTCTATGATTCAATCTAAAGCTGAATTAATGCTAATGAAGGAGGATTTACGTGTAAAATCTGAAATAGAAATATAAATTTTACATAACTAGAAAAAAATAACTTGAAGTTGAATTTCTAAGAAAAATACAATCATTTGATAAGTAAAAATTTAATATAATAAAAAATAATATATTGAAACTTTATTATAATATAATTATAAAAATAAGTAATACTTTATTATTATTTCTGTCTTGAACTTTTTTTAATTGCTTTTTGATAAAACCTTATAGATTCTTATTGTGGGTGCATTCCCTGCCAGTGCTTAAAATATTTAACGCATGTAACATATATTGTATAGTTTCAGCATTGGCAGTCGGAACGCATCCTGTATATCTTTATAAATACGCCTGAGATATTATCTGGAGATGAAAGATTTGTATTATAGCGAATGATAGTCATGTATTATTTAATACTTCAAAGCCAATTTGATAGTGAAGTGACTTTGACAATTCACTTCTAGGTTACAATTTCTACAGAAAATATCAGAAAATAATTCAAAGTTTATTAAAATATGATAAAATATATAATGTAAAAGTAATATAATGTACGTGAGTTCATGCACGAGCTCACATATTAAAAAACAAACATTTTCATATTTCACATTTTAAAAAGAAATATCTTCTTTTTTTTTGATAAATTATGTATTTTAAAATGCATTGCTAACATAATCTTCCAGCATATTATTCAATTTTTTCCATAATAATGGTTTAGTCTACAACAAGCTGAAAAATAAAACCATATTTAAATATTACTACTTGTAGAAATAATATGTAAACAATTTGAGATTTTTATTCTCACCTATGGAAATAATTGTTGTTAATATGTTCTGCACATGATTATTACCAGATGCATCATTCATAAGTGGTATATTTTCCCTGATTCAAAATTTCTTTCCAAGATAACTGTAACGCAGGATCATCAGGTAATGGATCTCCAGCACGCCGAGCAATGTTATGTAATATGGCATAATATGACATTGTTACAATGACTGGTAGTATTCTCTCGACTTTAGCGAATCGAGAACCCAGATCGAGAATATCGAGAACCCAGTGCTAAAATTTAAAACCTTCTTTTCCATATTCCAAATACGCGCTCAATAGTATTGCATGTTCTAGCGAATTCATTATAGACTTTCCTAAGCACAATTTTGCGTAGAGGCATCATTAAATAAGATCGAATCGGATAATCACCATCATCTAAGATCAAAGTATCAAATGTTCCAGTCTCAAATAGAGCATTTTAGAATTGTTGAAAATCATGGTGTCATACATCGAATCTGGCCAAAGAGTTACAAAGTTTGTTTCCAAATTAGTGTTATAAATCGCTTGGACATTAATCGAAAAACCTTTTTGATTTCTGAAGTATTTTGTATTATCTCCATCTGAAAATATTTACAATAATTATTGATACTTCTATAACAGCAAGAAAGTTTGTATGAACTTTACTTCCAAATATTGATATACACAATTTAATTACCAAATGACTAAATTTTTATATGAATGCAATCTATACAGTCCACAACTCTCGGAAATCATACAATGTCAAAAAACTGTATTTGCTTGGTTTTTATTTTATTCGCAAGAGTGGAAATTTTATATATTTTGGCGGAAGACGAGCAATAGCAGTCATTACTGAACAATTCTATGAGCTCTTGTTTTGCTCATTCCAGAAAAATCACCTCCCGATATTAAATAGTTGCCAGAAGCGTAGAATCTTAAGCTGATTCAAGGGAAGCTGAAGAAATAGCATTGTTCCTGATAAACGAATAACGATCATAAATTAGTGATATAAAATATAAAAAATGTAAAACATTTTGTCCTTTAATATATGTATTATCAATATGAATATAAACTTCTTAATAGTAAAAACTAATTTCTTTGCATTATTGCAATTGTACTTATTACTGTCATTATCTTTATTAACAATTTTTATTAATAGTTGTTTATCAATAATAATCAATAATTATTATTTGTAAACACAATTATGACAATTATTATTTGTAAATGACTTCGTTAATAACAAATACTTTCTATTTTGAATACAATGCTGTTTTATAATGCTACGGATACTTACCGTTTTGTCGGATGTAAAATGAGTTTTTTAGCTTTTAAGATTTCCATAACGCATTCTTTTGATAATCGGAACCGAGCGTGAAAATGTACATCATCTAATTCATAAAAATGAACAGATCATCTTCTAACGTTATTTGGTGATTCGATTTATAATATTAGCAAAATCTTCATCATCTGATGATGATAATACATGTGGCGATAATACAAAGGCGATATTATACAAACTTTGAAATTCCTTTCCGATTTATTACGTAAAATATTACGTAAAATATAATATTTCAACGCAATCAATCTGAAATTTTAATAATCCCCCAAATTTAAAAAACTGTAATAAACTTATTGCGAAAAATATTGCCTCAGCCAGTCAAACCCAGATTTCTTGCATTCCGTGCGATCGTCCCAAGCTTTTAGACCGAGACCTTAGCAATATTTCTCGCATTAACCGATATGTACAGAGAGTTACGCATTGTAGGCGAGCGTGTATAAACATAAGATTGGAAACAAGACCGTTTATGTTAAATACATTACTTTAAATACGAATTTATATATTATAATTTATATAAAATATTTATTAAATTTGGGAGGATTATTAATATTTCAGATTGATTGTGTCGCAAGTCCGACAACCATATCAGTGCGCAATTATCATTTCTGAAATTAATTCATTTATATGAATATGTATACTACTTCAATATCTTAACATTCAGACTGCAGTGACGCTTCGCATTTAAAGTAACGTATTTAACATAACGGTCTTCCAAACTTATCAGTTATATTTATTTTTTAATTGTTTTGCTAATTATTGAATACGCTATTTTTTTGTCAATTGCAATCATTTGTTTTGTTGAAAGGGGATCCTTTCAATGGCAGTATGTCTGCGCGTAATGTCTGCTGAATGGAAAAATTTAGTCATTCAAATACCGCGCATGATTGCGTACTGATTTCTCTATCGCGCTTGCGTGGCGCTGCTTAGACTAGCGTTGCTTAGGCCAGCATGGCGTGTTTACAGTTGCAAGGCGCGTTGATTGTTGTTCGCGATCTCATTGTTCGTCCGCGTAAGGACCGATAAGCAAGCTGATCATTATGCAGCGTGCGTTACCATGTAAATACATCATAAGGAGAATTAAAGTATATTTCTGTACAAGCTGCCGCATTTATTTTACGCTAACAAAATCTTGTAACTACATCGTGCGTGACTGTAAGGCACAAGTCTCCAACAAAAAGAAGCGCCACATACTGCAAGAAGGCACAAACCTTCTATTAACATAAGGATTGGGTTAAATTAGGTTAGGTTAGGTTAGGTTAGGTTAGGTTTAAATCGTGAGGCTCCGCCGCTCCCTCCTCCCCCCAAACACGTAATCTTTCTATTCGAAACTATTTACTGGAATAGAACAATTGTTGATCTTGTTTCGCTTCAGAAGCAAAAAGGGGCATATGAGCGAAGGCAGGGATTCTGTATTCCCCCCCCCCCCCCGATTTAATTCTAATCTAATCCAAGCCTCATCTGATTGTGAGATGGATCTCGATTCACGTGGAAAGTCGCTTCTTGGCAGTACTTCTTGGCAGGGAGAGGTGGAATGGAAGTCGCTTCGCTTAGGAACGCCCCGAAGCAGGGAGGAAGGTGGGGATACTATTATTTGTTATAGTTATAATTTAAAATATATCGTTAAATACACATTAATAGTCAGTGTTTTTTTCTCAGTAACATTTGAACGCATGAATAATGAGCGCGGGTTAAAATCTTCCGAAGATTACAGGGCAACGGATTACAATTTCGACAATATATGACATATATGTAAAAGTTGATGTCACTGGAGATAAGTTTGTTGTTTTCAATATTTACTTAAAATTTTTAAAATTATTTATGGAAGCAATAACAAAATTTGAGAATTTTTAATCTGCGAATAATGAGTCAATTAAAAATCAAGGAACTCGATTTTATATCTTAATAAGATATCGCTAAAATAAATAAAAAGAAAAAGATACTCTTCTTGTAAAAGTATTTGTTTTATACAATATTAAATATGCTTTAAACAATATCAAAAATTTTTTGTTTTATTTCGTTATTTTTGATTTATTTTTTTATTATATCTTTTCTAATTATAATACTTTTTCTATTTCATTCAGTGCTTCGTTTAGACTTCAGTCAGAGAAAATTAGAAAAAACTTTTTCTCTATTTTGCTAATAATTTTGCCGTATTTTTACTCTCTTAGAGTGAGATTTCACTTCAAAAAATTTAGAGAGATCATTATAAAATTATAGATATAAACAAATAACACAAAATTGACTTCAGCCCAAAATTGATTTTAGCAAGTATAAAAAAAACTTTGTTTCATATTTACTATGTTATTTTCATATCTGTCATATTCTCTGAGCCAGTGTCTCAAAAATGTAATTAGTTCTCTTGTCTAATCCACATTCTTTAAGACTTCACATTTGGAACAAGTCGCCTTTTCGTTCTTTATTCCTTCCTTTTGTAATTATTCAATAAAGCACATACTTCTAGTATATTCACTACGTTTCTAAATATACGTTTGTTATTTCCGTGATATACTTAATTAATTTTGTATAAAGTGAGTATTTTCACCAAAATTAATGGTTGAGTTTAAATAACCTTGTGCTTTGCAATATCCCTCAACATTTGATAATTTCTTTACTTCATACTGTTCTGATAGCTCATCAAGTGTCATTTTTCTCTTTTTTTTCTGATTTTTTTCAAGATGTTTAGATTTAGCTTTTGTTCTTATTTCTTTTGTAGTTCTCTTCGTATGAATATGTTGTCTTTTATTCTTTTAGAAACATCCCTAAGGAATCCATGAAAAAAATTGTTTAATAGTAAGTTAAATTTTGTTTTACACATGTACTAGCTATTATGTTTAATAGCCAGAGTCTCGATATAACTGATATGACTTATTTAAAATAAAAAATATAAAATAAGTTCCAGAAACTTAGTTTATATTAAAAAAAAAAGTTCATATTACGTTTCATAAAAGTACGCAATCAAGCCACATAATCAAATTGTTCATTATCCTTTGTCTTTTCTATTGCCATCATCTTATTAGATGTCAAAATATGTCTGAGTTGATTTAGCACCACAACATCAATTAAATCCTTATTCAAAATACAAATATTATGCAAGATTGCAGTTGTATTAAGTATTCCGGTATTTTCTTTAAAATAATCATAGCAAGCAATCCAAAATACTCTTCCAGCGTCCTTTCCAAGTACCAATATTCGTGCTGAAGATAAAAGTTAAAGTTCTTCTATTATTCAAATGATCATTGTCTTTAATTGACACCATCATATTTGGATGAATACCATAGGCAGCATCACCAATAAGATGACTATCATTAGGAAAGTACATTTTTGAATTCTTAGGAAAGTACTGAGCCACTGGGAAAGTTCTGAAAACACGAGCGTCATACACAGATCCAGCGTTCTCAGCAAAAATGCTTTGTAAATAATAAATTTGATGTACACACAGCCTGTAAATAAAACAAAATTCTCGTTTACAATAATATAGATTGTTGAGAATTATTTAACAATTTTATGAAACATTACCTGTACATGAATTAAGGAATATTCTTTTCTATTTATATAAGCTTGATGATCATTTTTACCTTTAGCAGATCGTATCTCTACATGGGTGCTATCAATGGCTTCTATCACATTTGGAAATCCATTCATATGTTCAAATGCTTCAAGTAGCATTTTTCTTCTTCCTTAAGACCATTGGATAAGTCGAGGAGCTAAATTATGCAAGGCATACATAACTTGTTTCGTAGCCCGAATTGCTGCTTTTCCCAAATCAAATTTAGTTCATACTGATCTGAAAGTCATGATTTGTTTTAATGCTTTCATCTAACAATTACAAAAAGGATCAGATATATTCATTATTACAAACTGTATGAATTTGGTGTAGCCATCATCCACAGAATCATTAGCAATTGATTTTGTGCTGGATAGGCTTCCTACCTGCGACTGACTTGGTAGAATTTAAGTTTGGTCTTATCAACCTTAAAATAAATTCGAAGATTGTTGGAAGTAATCTATTTCAAAAATCAACAGAAAAATTACAAGTTTGCTGAAATTTTTATTAAAATAATAACAGCAACGAAATAGAAATAGAAATGAATACAACATATCGAAAGTATGTTTTGAATTCTTTTGCCGTATACTCTGGAATAATTCTTTCTACAAAACCTTCAACACGAGGTCTTTTGCTTATTTGTTTTTTTTTTAAGATCTGCATATAAATTCAAAGCTTCTTCATTTTCGTCATCACTATTTAAAAATGAGCGATTTATGAGATTTAAGTTTTCATCGTCGTTCTCTGAATCAATTTCCATCAAATGCAATAACACAGTTTTACATTGAATATGATCCATTATTGATGATACACAGGTTATGGTCTCGTGAATCCACACTGATCCACCAATAGATGGTCCGAAATAAAATCGTCGATAATGCGATAATGAATCGGACCGATCATTAACATTATAAGATTGTGAGCGCTGTGGGCGTGAATCGGACTGCAGCCAAAGTATGTCAATACTCAAGCCGTTAGGATTGCTTATTGCTATTGGATAATCTAGAAGAATACATCAATAGCATTGAGCGCTTACTACTCCGCTCTGCAATAGTTGAGTCTGCTGAAATGAATGACTATTAGCGAATTCGGCAGACCGCATTAGTGTGCACTGAGTGCGAACTTTTTCCGCATTCGGCTTGTGCGCACTGTATTGTAGGATTCACTGCGTACAACATCAGACGTTCGATATCCAATAGAGTTTGTTTTTTAGATATTTCAGCTAGTAATATTTTATTATTATATTATCGTCGTACGATAATGTTTGTCGTATGAAAAGATTTATTCGCGTTGCTTGCACCCTTTGCACTTGAATTCTAGTGAATTTACTAGGGAAAAAGAATTTGTACTAATTCATTTAGTTATTTGTTTAAAACTACTCGAACGTTCACGTCGGAGACTAAAAAGTTGCAACACTTTTTTTCGATGGGTTTCGGAATGCAGCTTATTCATCGAGCGATTGGTTTTTATTTATGGGTCTATAAGAACCAGTCGCTTGGGGAGCAAGCTGCATTCCGAAATTCATCGAAAAGAAAGAGTTGCAATCTTTTAAATCCTACTACTGTACATATATATATATATAAAATGGCGCATGATAGAAATATTAGTGAAATGTTAGGAATAATGCATAGATATAATGGACGATAAAGTATTTTACCACCAGTTCCAGAACCTCCGTACATACTATGATGATATGTAAAAATAGTATACAGGGTGGCATCAAATTTCGAAAATCAGAAAATAGTTGCAAGATATAGGCCCATCCATTCTGGGTCTATATTCTGTAACTGTTTTACACGCCTACCGACAGTTGTCGGTGTCGTTACGCAACTTTTTTACCATATAAAATATCTGCGCCATAATCGTCAACTGTCAGTAGGCACCAGTTGTTACAATTAATCTTTAAAAATTCTTATAATATAAAATATAATAAAATAAACGTTTGAACCTTCAAATTAGAAGGAGGAATTTTCAATGTTTAAAATTACAGTTAAATTTTAAATAAACCGATACGTTTTGAACACTGCAGCACACAAACTGACATGCCATCAAGGAACATAATTTTAATATTTTGTATAATAATGCTAATTATTAATTGCTACTTTCAACGTTTTGTTTAAAATATAATTTAACTGTAATTTTAAATACTGAGAATGATCCTCCTCTCTCTCTCTCTCTTCCTCTCTCTCATTCCAAAGTCAAAATGTTTATTTCGTTATGTTTCATAAAATAAGAATTTTATTAAGATTGATTGCAATTAACATAACTTGCTCTTTATGCTTTTTTTTAATTATTAGAATCGCTCTATATTAAAATTATCAATAAATTTAATATATAAAAACAGCAAAAGGTTAACCTTATATGTATATTACTTTCATACTTTTCATCCTTTTCCATTTTACTCACCATTTTAGCGTTCAGCTATCTTTGCACGGTTTACTTTTCCTCAATACCAAGGGCAAAAAATGTTGTCCAAAGTGTAACTGCATTAATAATACGAATAGCGGTTATGACATCATGGCCTGGTTGTTCCACCTTTTTTGGTAAATTTTACCTATTGGGTAGAGAGATTACTCAATCACATAGATTACCAGATTTATCTAACAGGTAAAATTTCAGGCCCCATGTTTGGCAACAAAAATGAGTTATAGCGTTTTCGGACCGGATTTGCATCAATTTGGGTTGGAAAATGTTTCGGTATTGATATTACACGTTCCAATAGGAGAGCACGAAATATCATTACTTCAACCCAAGTTGGTGCAAACTCGATCGGATCAAAACGCCATTAGTGTACAAAATGCAAAAATTTCATGGAACGCGAACAAACCTAATGTTCATCAAGGTTCAATTTTTTCGTCCGACGAACGATGGACAGTCCGTACAGGATTAATGTACATAATGGACAATTTTGTAAGTAATGAAATATTTATAAAAATCATAGTGATTAAGTTAAGCTAAATTATATTTGTTTTCATTTTTATTTATACCTTGTATATTATGCTGATTCTACAATGAGTCAATAGTCAAAAATCTTAAGTCTTAATCAGTTTTAATCTAAGGTAACTATGATTTTTTTGCATCTACTAATTAATTGTATAGCGAGTCATTTAACTCTATTAATAGGAAGGAATAAAGTCGAATTTGATCTTAAGAAAATCGATAGTTTTAATCAAGTACAAGACTATTGGCCAACTTCATCAATTCACCGATAAGACTTAAGATTATCAATACATTGTAGAATCGACATTATAATTGATAAATTACATGTTTTTAATATATTATAAATTGCATATTTAATTTAATCTTTTTATATTTTTGTTGAAATATTGCACAGACTGTGGCGAATTGTTGGAGGAAGATCACTTATGCCATTTGATTGAAAATTTAGAATCAAATAATGAGAAATTAGAATCGTACTTCGATATAGTACTTTATTCTGAAGTTCAAAAGAAGATTTAGTTAACAAAGTATTCCAACGATCACCATTATGGAATTGTAGTCTTCCACTTGAAAATTGAGGACCTTCAACAATCAAATCTTTGATTGAAGATTGATGAAAAATTAGGTTTTAAATTTTTTACGAAAAAAAACTTTTTATAATGTGCAAAATTTTGAAATACGAAAATTCGTTATGTTAGATGTTTGAATTAATATCTCAATTAAAATTAGGTTAAAGTTAGATGTTTGAATTATCTCAATATGTATTAAATAAATTTATTTTATAAGTATGACTGCAGGTCGATTTGTGAGGATTCTCGTCCGGTAAATGAGAGATTCGGATTTGATTCCCGACTGAGGTAATATTTTTTTGTAACAAATTCTTTATAAAGAATTATTAATTTGGAGAGATTATTAGTATCTTAGATTGATTATGTTGCAAATCCGACAGTAATTGTGTGTATATTTCTAGAAAGAAAAAATTTATTTCATACATAATTAAGATATTCATTCAACATCTAACTTTGATCGTAATGGGCTTTCGTATTTAGTTGATTTATTCAAATAAATGATTCTCTTTCTAAATCTCAATTGTTTCATTTTATTATTATTTTTTTTTAAGATTTATATCCAGATACAGCAAGTATCTATCTTGTACGAGATATTTCGAAATGTAAAATACATATTTACATTTTAACAATAAAATATATAATATATATATTTTTTTCATGTAACATACAAGTTTTTAATAAAAGTGCAGCGTAAACCGGCACATCTGTCTATACAAGATGGATCATAAATTAAGTTAGTTTTTATAGTGTTAAATAACTCTATCGGCGCTAAAGACAATTGATGATTTATAAGAACAAAAAAAGAAATTGCGTTATTTGTTGTTGTATGTTGTTGTTTGTGTCTTGTAGAACAGTATAAAATATGTATATAAATGAATGAAAACCATTTTATAGAAGTAAAAAGATTCTAGAAAATCTTATTCATTCACTTGTAGATATTCTATTCAATTGCAAATAATTCCTGTGAAAGGAAAAGAATAGGAAAATGCATTATTATATTAGTTTTAAGGGAGGAAATATCTTTAGGAGGCTAAAAAATGGCCATTTTCCAAAATTTTTTAAATAGAAAGTATTTGGCTAATTGTTTCAAATTTTTTTATGTCACTTTGTCTATCTTTTAGTACATAAATATGTTTTTTTTATTACAAAATATTAAAAAAATACTGAAGCTGCGCCGCAACAGTGGCGATGTGAGTTGTCAATCGGGGACACGTAGCTCCTGTTGTATTGATGAAATAGATAAAACAAATTTTTTAAATTTAATAAGATGTATATGCTGATGAAAATTGATAAAATGACACATGTTTGAAAAAAAAATTTGAATTTTTCACAAAATTTTCATTGAATTTTGCAATAAAAAAGTACTTCTTTTAAATAATTTTCATAAACATTTAGGTTCACATAGAAAGTAATTATATAGTTTAATTGTATGTTCAATTTAAAGAGGATCAGCTAAATAGTTTTTTAGCTATCAATTTTAAAAATTTTGACGTTTTGAAAAAAACGCATTCAAAGATACGTATTTTGAAAGATAAAATAACTATATGATTTCATTAACTTACTGGTTAGTCTGCGATCCCAGGACCATATAATAGACCTTCAGTTTCCGTAAAGCTCGTTTTCCATTAAAAGTTGTTCTCGATGAACTTTACGAACTTCTTTTGTTTCCAGCAAGTTTGCGATGCTCCTGTCGAGCTACTCGCCGATTATCATTGTCGGCATATGATTTATTTTACGATAATACTTAATTTTTTAGCACTTGCATTTTCATCTATGGGTTCATTTATTTTATTTGTGAATTGATTTTCTTGAAAACGTTTTTTACGCAGTCTCGGTGATCTGAATAGTGTTGATTTATTTCCTTTCGGATACGAGGAAATTGTACAAGTGAAATTTTACAATTTTGAAGTTTTTAAATTTTGTAACATACAATCTGAATTTCGGAGCGCAACTAATAATGATCTCGAGTTCAAAACTATAACCTTCAAAACATCTGATCAGTTACTTGAGCAGACAGTAATACCAGAAAAGGTATTATGAGAGAAGGGACACAATAGACGGATGCTCCTTTGCTGCTAGCACACAATTATAACTATGGCGCGCTCTGGCGCATTACATACAGGTAATAATTCCGCCAAATTCTTCGAATTTCGATTTAAAATTTTTCAATATATTCTACTTGTTATACTAACAACATAGAATTTATTTTTTATAACATTTTATGCAAAAAAAATGCAGTTTTTGAAGGTTGTAAAGGTATTTTCCCCCCTAAGACTCATTTTGTCAGATTTCATTTTTGCTTATTTAAAGATGGAATCAGACGATGCTCGATTTCTCGAATAAGCAAGTAAGAAAATAAGCTATGAAGTAATTCATAATAAATATAAAATCATGTATATGCAGCATGCAGTGCTCAATGGATGAATGAATTCTAGCATACATCAGAGTAGGTATGCTTGCTATTCAAGAAATCGAGCATCATGATTCCATCTTTACAAAAAAGTTAATTATTACAAAATTGTAAAAAGTATTATAAAAACTTTATATTATGTGATAAGATAATATTCAATTAACAGCATAATTATAATATTATCAGTTGAATTTTTAATATGTAGATCGTATAATAAAAAGCTTTCTATAGGAAATGTATAGGAAAATTCATGTATAGGAAATTTCATGTATAGGAAAAATAATATTATGTAATTACTCCCATTTTCAACAAATAAAATTTACAAAAAGTATAAGTAACATGAACAGACCTATCAGTCTAAGCGCCATTTTAACAAAGCTGAGATTAGTTTAATCGATGGTTAATCCATTGGAATTGGCTAATCGCATCTGTCGTTGACAAATGCGATGAACTAATCATCGATTAAGTTTGTTAAAGTGGCCCTAAAGGCTTAATGCTGGATTCACACTGGATCCGACGTGTATCGTACGACGCTCTGCAATCAATCAGAAAAAACAGAATTTTGCTTTATATCATCGACAAAATAAAATTCTACTTTCTGATTGGTTGTAGAACATCATACGATGCACATCGGATCCAGTATGAATCTAGCATAAGAGTGCAGTCACATAGAGTGAGAATAATGGAATGGAAAAAAAAACGGAAAAGACAAATGATGGGGGTTAATCAATCAGAATAATTCCGTTATGTTATTTCGTAGCTGAGTTTCATGATGAGAAATATATATTTACGGTATCGGAACAGAATGACCTCGATGCCATATCTGTTTGCACGGCAAAGTATTCATTATAGTATTATATTCATTATAATATTATAAAATACGAAATATTTTGTATTTTAATTGTTTCTTATATTAGGTGTACAACTTTGCTTCCGCCATTTTTTTTCCGAAATTCGAGGCTTTATTGTAAAAAACTGGTTATACATTTATGATTCAAAATATTGACCATCGCTGGCCACTACTTTCTCCCATCTTTTGGGTAGCGTACGAATCCCGCGTCGAAAAAACTGGTCATCTTTTGAGGCTATTCACGAATCGATCCAATTTTTTACTTCTTTATAAAACCGGAAGTGCTGGTCAGCCAGGCCGTGTGCCATTGATCGAAACAAGTGATAGTCAGAGGGAACAACGTCTGGAGAATACGGCGGGTGGGGTAGGACTTCCCATTTCAA
>NW_017259295.1:1279866-1294236 GCF_001594045.1 Atta colombica
ATATTTATATATATATTTATTAGAAACAATTAAAATGCAGTTATTGCAGTGGTGCTTAAACGAACATTAAATTACAGGCATTCATGCTTTGCGGACACAGATGTCAATTTAATATTTAAATTATTTACAGATAGCGATAAAAACATTTTTATAGTAGGTAAAATAAATATTTATAATATACTATTTTTTTGTAAATTTTATTAACAAATATAATTATTACAAAAAATGAAACTGAAATCACAATATTATTAATATTAATAAAGAATTGGACAAAGTCCTAAATCCTTAATAGCAGCGGTAAAAAACAGTTCTGCATTTTATGATTTTTGCTTACCTCTAAAAGCAAAAAGAAGAAAACAGAAAGATTTTATTAAGAGAAGTCAGTGTAGTGTATTAATTTAAAAAATATGTAATAGTTGCAATCAAGAATTTATTCGCGACAATGTTGCTTTGTCGATTTTGTTTGATTTTAGATGATTTTTTAAATTTTCTTCCGAAAAAATAAATGGAATTACTTTAAAATCAGGTTAAAATTATATGATTTTAAAGAAATCTGAGATCATATTTGTAAGTGAATCATATTTGTTGTATTTTTAATTATAAATTGTATATTATAGGATTATGTATACCTACAGAAGCGGAAAAACGTTGGAATTACTCGGAAGATTGCTATAGGAAATCCAGAAATTGCTTAAAAAACAACAAAATGTTGTACAAAGAAATAACATGGCAAAAATTGAAATCATAAAGTATCCGTAAAGCATGAATTACTTAATTTGGTGTTTGTTTAAGCACCAATAACTGCATTTTAATTGTTCCTTTTGTAATAAAAGTATTTATTTATATATATATAAATTATTAAAATACGGAATATTTTGTAGATATACTGTAATAAATATTTTTCCATGCTAACGAATTGATGTAACGATCGAGGTTATTTCAAGGTCGTTTCGTTTCCATAATAAAATATATTTCCATAATAAATATATTTCTCATGGGTACGTTCCACTTAAAGTCCACCACGATCACGATATTTGCCATTCCATTATTTTGCGGATTCTGAGGGCGAAAGTGGAACGAGTTTTGTGAATGAACAATCTCTATAATATGAATGTCATTAAGACAATCGTACTACGCTGTAGAAAATATGAATCTAAGAATAAGACTCATTGAGTCTTATGATTTCTCATTCTGATGTTATTCTGATGACGAATGGGAGTAGTGTTTATCTCTTTCTGGGTCATATAGACTTTTTCCATGTTAAAAATTTTTTAACACCGTCAACAAAACAAATATCTGCTCAAAAGGATACTAGATAGTACAAAACGATCGCTGATTTACATTATACCAGAGCTTGACGCGGGGTGCATTTCGTTTCACGTATGATGTGCATAATGCATCATTTATTCTTGTTTAACATTCGATGAATAAGAATAAACGATGCAGCATGCGTGAAACGGAATGTACTCGCGGTCGCGATTAATAGTTGCGTTCAGCAATAGTTGAGTAAGCGCTCGCTGTTATTGATGTATCCTTCCAAATCTGAAATGCTGATTAGATGATTGAAAGAATTGTTGAGTCCGCTAAACGCATCACTGGTTGCATTCAGCAGAACGTTTATTTTACAACTGTTGGAAATTTTCTTTTGAATAATTGAATTATATTTTTAGATCTAGAAAAATGATCCTATCTCAGTAGAAAATCATGAATGGTTGCAAAACTGTTATGTTCTGCTGAACGTAACCATTAGATGTTTTCCAATTGCAATATCCCTAGACATTTTCATGCACACGGCATTGCACATCGTGCATAAATTGCATTCCAATTGCCCGTTATCGCTAACACTACACCACACATCTGTACTCAGCTGGGGGTTACTTAAAAATCCTAGAAATAAAGATCGGTCAAAGTCTGGCATGATGTTGTAAAACCGGAAATCACATAATCTTGGACATGCGCGCCAATATATTAACACCAATTTCGACAAGAATCTTGACAGCAAGCTGGGAGTCGATTCTGTATTTTTTTCAAACAAGGTGAAAATTACAAAAGTGAGCAAATTTACTAGGTTGACCAATGAAATGATCAATATTCTAAGTAAATTCGCTCACTTTTGTAATTTTCACCTTGTTTCAAAATACAGAATCGATTCCCTGATGTCGCTTCTCTTAGGGTGGTATCATACGGTGCGTAATAGAACTGTGGAATAGAGAATGCATCAAAGATGCATCCGGAAAGAATATAATTTAAAATATTAACTTTATGTTAATAATTTGCTTAAAATGAAATATAATTTTTCAAATTGTAAAAATAAATTATCACTGTTGCAGTATTTAATATTTTATAATTAATATTTACAATCTTATAATTTTTTTAATTATTTTAGCGCATTTATTATCATTTTTTCGCGTTATGAACACGTTGAAGTCGTATTGTGTCATTGTTTTTTGATCTTGATATTTACATTTATGCATTTAGATTTTGTCATTTTCATTCGTCTCAACATTATGCGATTCTATTATATCAATCAACATCAAATTATTTTAACCTTTCAAAATACGTCGATTTATTACAAGGAGTTTAGACTTTACGGCCTTTATGGTTTAGGACACAATGGTGCACTCTCTATTCCGTAACATCTAAGGCAAAATGCGGAATAGCGCTAGTTGTTTTAATGACGCATTCACAATTCCGCAATCCTAATGTACGCACTGTATGATTTCACCCTTATTTTCATATTCGCTTCTCTCACTCTCACATCCGGTTTCACAACAACATGGCAGCAGAACCAATCACGGATCGAGTCGGCATTGACTGATCTCTACTTTTAAGAGACTCTAGGCTGCTAGTAAGCTTGTGTTTTCTAGTGACAATTATATGATGTTAATCGCGGCTGCTATGAAGTTGAAGAAGTTGAGTGGAAGGCACTTTTACTTTTTTTTATTTAATTACACAGACGGAGCTACATTTAATCTAATTCTATTCGAAATGGATCGAAATCGCACAGCGTACATATTCTGTTCCAATTGAATCATGCTACACTTTGTGTATTCCTGTGTACGTTTGAAACGTGATAAACAATTGGAAAGCACCCAATAATTAGTGATGCTTCTGATTGATTGTCGCGAAGCATTGGGATAATGGGATGTTAGCAACTTACTGGATGCTTTTCAATTGCTTGACACATCTTGACACAAACGTAGCAAATTAATTCACGTGTTTTCAGTGTTGATAAATAATTTAATCCTTTTAATTACATATAACTTTGTTGTCACAATAATCTTGATTATAATCTTGAAAGAATGAAATACCCATACTGCATAGAAAGATTACAAAATGATTGCAAATATGTTTCATTGCAATGTTGTAATATTGTAAATAGATTACGCAATGTATTTGCAACATTGTTGCAATGCCATAAAAAATGTTCGCTTTCAGCAAGATTGCGCTGTAAGACTGTAACAATGTTGCAGCACAATGTATTTGTAACTGTTATTAAAAATAATTCTTTGATTATTACTGAATGTACTTTGAAATACAATTTGTGATATAAATAAAAAAATGCAGAAGAAGAGCCAATCAATATATATATCATATAATTATTATATTTTATATCATATAATTATTATATTTTATACTTAATTGCAAATTTGATATGCAGATATATACGTATATATATTTTAAAATTTTACATATGTACATACATATTTTACATTTTTTTGCAAATATATATTTTACACTTTATGCAGGTACGCTTATTTGTACATATTCTTAAATATGTGATGAAAAATGAAAATAATAAGAAACTCCACGCTTTCTATTTCTTCTTTGCCATATTGAAAGAAATTTTAAATCCATATATTTCAAAAAATTATAAGAGTTAATTATAAAGTTTGAAAAATCTTGTCGCGTGGTGATAATAAGTAGTACAATGAATATTATAATTCCTAATAGCTCCTGCTCATTGAGCGCAGACAAAATGCGACGCGATAATCAACAATTCTCAACATGTTATTGATTATCATGTCACATTTTGCCGCGCGTAAATAAATGAAATAATTAACAATCATATAACTTAATTAACATGTTTCCGTATACGACAGCAGTTTATTACTCAAAAACCAAAATGTGTTTTAACTCGGTAACAATCTAACAATGCTGCAAGATTTGTAAAATTTTGCGCCATAATATGTCTAATATATTACAATTCCTACAATACTGCAGCGATATTACAGCTGCAATATTACAACATTTTTGCAATGTTGCTGCAAATTTCTGTGTTATATGAGTTATTCATTAACTGAAAATATGAAAAACAATTTGCATTCAATCGCCGTAATCATCGATGCAACGCTACACATCCGACTAGTACCCTCGAGCTGAGTCTCGACAAAATATACTATTAAAGACGATAGATGCTTATAGAAGTTCGCGTGACTGTAAAAATTTAAGTGATGAAAAATAAAAAAATTTAAGTGATGAAAAATAAGAAACTAATAATATGGTATTAATTTCATGATTTATTAATTTCGTAGATATGTATATATGTTTAAAACTTAATAATACTTGATTTTTATTTAAAATTGTGATTTTAATGTTATCATCCGAGTTTGATTATCAATAGAGATGATAATTGAAAGAGAAAAAATTATAATTTTTTTGGTAATATACAAGATATTATAGCATTAAAAATACTTATTTATACAACATATATTTAATAAAAAATCATTAATTTAATAATAAATATCGAAGTATTTATGTCAATTTATGTAAATTTTTATTAATTGCCGGCAATGTCACCGTTCTTCAATTATCCCCGAGTCCCCGGCACCCCACTGATAATCACGAAAATTTAGTCTAGAACCGACGTTTTTAATATTATCCATAATATCTCGGTGATATGGATGTGTAGTTTGTGTCGGCGATTACAGCAATTGGTGCAATTGAATCTAAATCAGTTTTCATATTTTCAGTATGTTAATAAATTATTTAATTCTTTCAAGATTATGAGGTTATCGCAACAACAAAGAATATGTAATTAAAAAAGATAAATTATTTATTAATACTGAAAATAAGTGAATTAATTTGCTACGTTTATGTCAAGATGTGTCAAGCAATTGGAAAGCATGCAGTCATGTAAGACTACCTCTTAATACAGTTTGCACATGTCAATCATTATACTTGACTGTGTCTCAAGGGGCGGTAACAAATTACTTGGACGACTCGTTATTCGTCCCCGATAGTCTACGAGTTCTAGGAACGATCCCCACCCAATGATGCCAGATCTGGCTCGTTTACGGCATGGAAGGGGTACGGCGGCAAGTGGGACCGTGAAATACACAAAAGCATGAATGTCCCATGTCCGTGTGCGGTCGCGATTCGGACGGTAGAAGAGAGCGGTATTTCTCGCTGGGCTTATTTCAAGCGATCGAAAATACTACCTCGGCCGCTCGACGTGCAATTTTAAAATAATTTTTTATCGATCTTTCAAAAAGCGAATATGTATTTTTCCTATAGTCGTTGGTTTATTTCAACGTAACACACGAATAATTTCAAAAATTATATCGATTAATTCACGTCAGTTTCTTGCGAATCATTTATGAACACGATATATAACATCCATAGAAAATCGTAAACAATTAATATCTCGTAAACTATCGCGTTTTGACATGATTTATACTATTTAAGATTAATGGAAGGGGCATATGATTAATTTATTAAAAGTTACATATTATTCGGATTGTTTTTTATCAATACACGTCGAGCGGCCGAGGAAACATTTTCGGTCACTTGAAATAAACGAGAAATACCGCTCCCTTCTACCGCTAAATCGCGACCGCACGGACATGAGCCCTTCCTTTGTGTGTGCCGCCGCTTGCCGCCTATACACAAAGATGTACTCCTCCATATACCGTAAAATGCTATAAATCACCCCTATCTGGCATGGTGGGAGGGCCCCCACCATGCGCCATCCCACCAAGTCGACGGCTCCGAAGCTTCGATGGTTCCGAAGCTCCGCTACGCGGTTTAGTGAGTTTAGTCGAGTCGCGTCATTCGAAGGGGAAAGTGAAGCGTCATTTGAAGTGAGTAGAATAACTTGTGTCAACTTGTGTCACTCATTGGCCGCGTTTAGCAGACTCAACTATTGCGGAGCAAATCCGTGAGCGCTCACTACTATTGGACGATTTAAAATATTCTAAAAGAATATACCAATAGCAGCAAGCGCTCATGGATCCGCAACAGCTGAATCTGTTGAACGCAATCATTGTGATAAGAGCGAGTGCGATTCTTCTTTTCCTTTGTATTACATGGAGCGCGCTTGAAAAAAATGGAAGGAAGGGTCATGATACACAAAAGCAAGCGGTCGCGATTCAGCCAGCTTCGAATGGTAGAAGAATGTGGAATTTCTCGCTGGACGCTTATTTCAAGCGATCGAAAATGCTTCCTCGGCCGATCGACATGTATCGATAAGGAACAATACGAATAATATGTATCTTTTAATAAATTGTAATCGTATTAATCCTAAATAGTATAAATTAACACGATAGTTTACAAGATATTAATTGTTTACGATTTTCTATGATCCGTGTTTATAAACCTGATTCGCAAGAAACTGGCGTGGATTTTGATCGATATAATTTTTGAAATTATTCGTATATTACATTGAAATAAACCAACGACCATAGGAAAAATACATATTTGCTTTTCAAGAGATCGATAAAAATTATTTTAAAAGTGCTTGAAAGCGCCCAGCGAGAAATACCGTTCCCTTCTACCGTCGAATCGCGACCGCACACGGACATGAGCTCATATCTTTGTGTGCCGCCGCTTGCCGCCTACACACAAAGGTACTCCCTTCACATGCCGTAAATCACCCCTACCTGGCATGGTGGGAGGGTCCCCACCATACGCCACCCCATCAAACTGACGGCTCCGAAGCTTCGACGGTTCCGGAGCTCCGCTATGCAGTTTAGTCGAATCATTCAAAGGGGAAGCTTGAAGCGAGTAGAATAACTTGTGTCGACTTGTCACTCATTAGCGTTTAACAGACTCACCCATTCAGCGGAGCAAATCCGTGAGCGCTCACGAATCTGCTCCGCAACAGCTGAATCTGCTGAACGCGATCATTACGATAAGTGCGGGTGTGATTGCTTTTTTTCCCTTCTATTACATGGAGCGCGTGCCGCTTACCGCGCTCCATGTAATAGAAGGGAATAGAAGCAAGCGGCACGATTCTTGTGCGCGGTTCTTGTAACTTACCTAGTTAGGTTCTATGTCGCGTATCGCATACATGTTATCGCACCCTGAATGTAGATTTCATCACGTGAGTGTGTGTTTCATCATCCTCTACAATCGCATTATTCATTGACATCGGACATCCGTCGGCATCCGTGACAAAATTTGGTGAGTTAATAAAAATTTTATGCAATAAAACAACCAAACTTTCGAGAATGTCAAAAAACATAAACAAATAAGAGCTAATGAGAGTCTTTTGCGCGATTGTTAGTGTGAAAATAAAAATCGTTTATTGTCGAAAAACTGTAGTATAATTAGTTACGCATAAATGTTTCGGCTCACTTCCGGGCCGTCATTAGTGTCTGAACGTTGTAAAATTCTCACTTCTTCAGGCGAGACGGTAGAGTAGTAACTCAATCTCCTTATTCTATTGATAATTTCAATATCAACTGAATAACAGATAAAAATCTAGGCATATATAGATATCTTTAGATAATGAATCATTTAGATAATGAATATCCAAATAATTTTATTTTTAACACAATTAATGAACATCTAAAATCTTTATTGAGTGAGAACAAATCTAAAATCTTTATTGAGAACAAAACCTTAAAGCAAAACACGAATTATATTCCGATGAAGATATTGTTAAGAAGTCATGGTTTATGATTCCATTTATTTCGGAGATCTCATACAAATTCGAAGACATAATTAAAGATCTTGATGTTGATCTTATATTTTTTAGTCTGAATAAGCTCAATTCTTTTATTAAAACACATATAGATCTTTACTTAATAAAGCAAAAAAGAATGTAGTTTACAAGATATATTGCAAAGATTGCCTCTTATGTCAGGCAGATAGGGAGGGTTTAAAAACGAGAATCTTGGAACATCATAATGATATCCAAAGGAACACGAGTAATCATTGTGTTATTACCGAACATAGATTGGATCTAACCATGATTTTGATTAGAAAGACACAGAAATTGCTAATCAGGAGATTTTTTGTACAAACGTATCTCAGAAATGCTACATATTCAGTTGCAAAAAAAACAGTCTTAATTCGCAATCTGACACCGAATTTTTACGTCACCAATACATCTCAATTCTCAATAATAGTAATTTATACTGATTTAAACTGTGCGCTGTTTTTGTTTTTATTATTTTTAAATAACAGTATGAAGTAACACGAATATAAATGAAGATGCATAAATTCTTTACAAAATTTTTTCTTTATGTTTAGTTATTTTACCGATATATTTTCTTTTTATTACATGAGTTATAACTGTCGTTCTATTAACATGTCATTCTTATTACCTTTGACGAAATTCATATAAGTTAAATTAAATCTTATATATATACATATTAATTTAAATATTAAGCAATGTTTTGCGTTTATTAATAATATATTGTAATGCTTTCATTTATTATTGTATAGTAACAGGAAACACACAATTTCGCAAATGTAAATTTATTGAAAAGAATTCGAACTAGAATCGAAACGTTTGGAATTTGTATGAGAGATTAAATAAAGAAAATATATTTCATACCGAGATCCAGTGCATGGCTTACAAAGGCATTAATTCATTGATCAATTTATCTCAAAGGAGCTTTAATTCAGTAACTCTACTTATACTATTTTTATTTAAAAAAAAATTTATTTTATATCATTATTTTATAAATCATTATTTTATAAAAGTAGAGTTATTATTTTCTTATATATTTGATTGTAAATTAATATTTTTATTTTTTAGTAATTCTTTTAATTTTTATTTTATTTTTAATTTTACAGCTACATCTAACCAAACTTTTAATTTTATAAGAAAGTAGACACAAAATTTTAATATTATATTTTATTATAAAAATATTATTTTTACTAGTTTTTATGACAATTGTTCAATTATTTATCCAATTATCATAACTCCTAAATAATAAATTTGTGATGGCGCGCTCAATGGCGCGCGCGCTTGCTAATGTTTGACCGGAAGCGCGCCCAGTTAAGGATTAATAAAATGTATATAAAACTTGTGATACATACTACTATTAAGCCAGTTTCTACCAAGATGTAGATTAATCTCGGTTTAACTGACTCTTCATCTTTTTCTTATTCTTAAAATTAGAAAAAAGTGAAAAGTTAAAAAATCGCAGTCATGACACACAAAAGCATGAGCCCATGTGCGATTGCGATTCGGCTAGCTTCGAACGATAGAAGAGGAATTTCTCGCTGGGCGTTTATTTCAAGTGATCGAAAATGTTTCCTCGGTCAATCGACATGTATCAATAAGAAACAATACGGATAATATGTGTCTTTTAATATATTATAATATATATTTAATATATTATAAATAGTATAAATCACATCAAATCGTAGTTTACGAGATATTAATTGTTTACGATATTCTATGGACGTTATGTACCATGTTTATAAATCTAATTCGCAAGAAACTGGCGTGGATTTTGATTGACATAATTCTTGAAATTATTCGTGTGTTACGTTGAAATAAATCAAATGACTGTAGGAAAAATACATATTTGCTTTTCAAGAGATCGATAAAAAATTATTTTAAAAATGCTTGAAATAAACGCCCAGCGAGAAATACCGCTCTCTTCTATCGTCAAATCGCAACCGCGCACGGACACTCATATCTTTGGGTATATCACGACGGTGATTCGTCGCCGCTTGCCACGTTACCCTCTCCATATGCCGTAAACGACCCGGATATTGACCTGGCATGGTGGGGGGCTCCGTCACGCCCTACCCCACCAAATCGAAGATTCGATGGTACCGGAGCTCCGCTTCTCAGTTTAGTCGAGTCGCGTCATTCGGAGGGATTACTTGAAGTGAGTAGAATAACTTGTGTCGACTTGTGTTACTTATTGGCCGACTCATTAGCCGCGTTTGGACTTAATTCAGCTGTTCCCATGAGCGTTCATTACTATTGAATAATCTAAAATATTCTAAAAGAATATATCAGCAGCGAGCGCTCACGGATCCGCTCCGCAATAGCTGAATCTGCTGACCGCGATCATTGTGATAAGTGCGAGTGCGATTACTTATTTTCTCTTCTATTACATGGCGTGCGTGCCGCTTACCGTGCTCCATGTAATAGAATGGTACGTAATAGAACAGAATAATACACGGTACAAAAATTAACTAGATAATCGCGTAACACAGGAACCACGCAAACCGTGTCGTTTGCTTCTATTCCCTTCTGTTACATGAAGTGTGATAAGCGGCATGTGTATAATATGCATTCCATATAATACGCGTATCGCGGTAAGTGGCACGCGCTCCATATAATATCGCGCTACATGTAATCGCACCCTGAGTGTAGGTTTCATCAAGTGAGTGTATGTTTTATCATTCTACAATCACATTACTAGTGACATATCATTCATTAACGTCGGACATCCGTCGGCATCCGTGATAAAATTTGGTGAGTTAATAAAAATTTTATAAAATAAAACAAGTAAAAACTCTCGAGAATGTAAAAAAATATAACAAATAAGGGCTAATGAGAGTTTTTTGCGCGGTTGTTAGTGCGAAATAAAAGTTGTTTATTATCGAAAAACTATAGTATAATTATTACGCATAAACGTTTTGGCCTATTTCCGGATCATCAGTATGTCTGAACGTATAATACGTTGTAAAATTTTTACTTCTTTATGGCGAAAGTAGAGACAATTCAATCTTCTTATTCTATTCATTGACAATAGTTGACAATTCCAATATCAACTGAATAACAGATAAAATCTATGCAGATATAGATACTTTTAAATAATGATTATCCGAATGATTTTATTTTTAACATAATTAATGAGCGCCTAAAATCCTTGAGTAACAAAACCTTAAAGCAAAACACGAATTATATTTTCAATGAAGATATTTTTAAATCATGGTTCCATTTGTTTCGGAGATCTCATACAAATTCAAGGACATAATTAAAGATCTTGATGTTAACCTTGCATTTTTTTAGTCTGAACGAGCTCAATTCTTTTATTAAAACACACATAGATCTTTACTTAATAAAGCAAAAAAGAATGTAGTTTACAAGATATATTGAAAGAATTGCGATGCCTCCTATGTCGGGCAGATAGGCAGGATTTTAAAAGAATCTCGGAATGAGAATTTCGGAACATTGCAATGACATCCGAAGGAACACGAATATTCTGTTATTACGGAACACAGAATGCATCTAAATCATGATTTTGATCGGGAAGGCAAAGAAATTGTTGATCAGGAATGATTTTTGTACAAACGACGTAAATGTTACATATTCAGTTGCAAAAAAAGTCTTAATTTGCAATCTGACAAAATTTTTACATCACTCATCTCAATTCTCAATAATTTACACTGATTTAAATTGCGCATCGTTTTTGTTTTTATTATTTTTAAATAACAGTCTGATATGTTGGCAATCATTCATTTTACTTATTAGTTTGTACACTATGTATTATCTTTGACTCATTTGAATGTTGACCGTCACAATATTCGGAACGGATTGTAGTGAATTTATATCGCTAAATATGAATAATTTATAATAATTGGATAAATAATTGAACAATCGTGATAAAAGCTAGTAAAATATA
Source organism: Atta colombica (assembly GCF_001594045.1). Classification (NCBI taxonomy): domain Eukaryota; kingdom Metazoa; phylum Arthropoda; class Insecta; order Hymenoptera; family Formicidae; genus Atta; species Atta colombica. The sequence continues at coordinate 1,291,692 of NW_017259295.1, forward strand.
TTTATAATAAAATATAATATTAAAAAAATTAATAATATAATGTAGGGCTATGAAGTTACCAAGTTATTATGTGAGTAACTATATTTATATCAACAATATACTCAATTGTAAATTGTAACCTTTCGTGCGATTTATTACATAATCTCAATGTGAATTGTAATCTTTCGTGCATCGAATTGAAAGTCTAAAATGCAATTTAATTGTGATTATCGAACTGCAAGAATACTGTCTTTCACGTATCTAATATAAAGGTAATATAAAGGTAATTGCAATGACAACATCTTCAAAACCTGTTCTTCTAAATCTTGCAAAACTATTTCTGCTATAATAGGAGATAATTTAGATTCCATCGGCATGCCATAAATCCGTTTGTAGAACGAATCGATTAAAACAAAAAATTTATTTTTGTTAATTATATTGTAGTTATATAAGGAACATGAAGCTTGTATACATCTTTTTTACATTGAATTCATGGTATCAACTTATTGTAAATTTGAAGAAAAGTTCAAAATATAATAGATTTCATGCGATTATTATGCTTTTGAATTCAACTAACATCAAGTTCGGATTTAAAGCTGCTTGTACAATATTTAGGCCATTTCCTGCAATTCTTCTTGCCAATCTGTTATTTTTACATCATATTTTAATATGTGAACATCTTGTGTAGTTACCGATAACTTTTTTAAAATTATTATTAACATTGAAAACCCAATAGGGATCGAAACGAAATTATAAAATTTTAGATTGTTGATATAAATATATTTGATTGATATAAATTTATTCACATAATAACTTGAGTGGTTCATATAGCCCTATATTATATTATTAATTTATTTAATTAGTTGAACCGTTATTCTTTATTGAATTTATAATATTAAAATTTTGTGTCCATTTTCTTATAAAATTTGATAATAAAATATAGATATACGAACAGGGAGAATTAATTCAAGGATTATTGTTAATATCTTCCAAAACATTGTCTTCAATAAGCGTTCGAATACGAATACGATCACAATTTTGATGAAATGGTGCAAAAAATCCATGTTCTGAAAAGCTTCGCTTCACCCATTGGATCGTTCTTGATGCGGAACACGCCTTTTAGTACATCGTAGTAATGAATAGCGGTGGAATAAATTATCATTACAAGCCCGGATCGTATCGACGCATTTCCTGTTCATATATCTATATCTCATCGTCGTGATATTTGAATAAAAACTGACATGAGTATTTGACATCGTATGTCATAGAGTGTTGTTTATAAACATTATACGCGTTATACATCGCTCGACGAATCATAGCTTAGTCGCAATAGCATACACAGTGGATTTCCAAACTCGATTTTCTCGAAAACTAAGCAGAAAATCGAAAAATTTTATTCTATGTATTTTTTTTTTTTCATAAGGAATTACGTGCCCGTTTTTATATATTATTCAGTCAGACTCTGTACATACATTATTATATATTATTAGTAATATTTTTAGCTTTGATTAACAATTACTTAGATAAACATTAATCAAATTAATCAAATAGAAAATTTTTCAATTAATTGATTAATCAATAATCAAAAGAAAAAAATATTTAATATTATAATTATCCGATTAATCAAGTTATCAAATAATCAAAATCAAATAAATTTTTAATTACTTGATTAAATTTTTTAATTACTTGATTAATCAGTAATCAGAATGTAAATAATTTTAATTATTTGAATAATCGATAATCAGGCTTTTTCAAATAAATAATTCCATTACTCAATAATTAGTATCAGATATTTTTTGATTATTTAGTTGATTATTTTTATGATTATTTTCTTAATTAATAACATTAGTTTACAAAAAAATTTTTTTTTAATTACTTTGAATCAGACAAGGTGATTCTTATAGATTTCTGAGTGCCGAAAACAATGAGTTTAGCACAAATTTTTAATAATAACTTTAAATATCAATAACTCAGTGAAAAATCATCGTAGAAAGTTGTTTAAAAAAGCATTTTAAAGCTTGAAATCTCTATTTTCCAGATCGGTATTAAAAAACGGTCGTACTGAAGTTACACGAATATAAATGATAAAGATGCATAAATTTTTTATAATATAAATTTTTTAAATTTAATATAAATTTTTTAAAATTTAGAAAATTTATCTTCATTTATTGTAACTTCACATAATCAGTACGATCATTTTTTAAAGCACTAATCTAGAAAGTAAAGATTTCAAGTTTTAAAATATTTTTTTAAATAACTCGCTACGATGAGTTTTCACTGAATTATTGGAAAAAAAAATTTTTTTGTAAACTAATGTTATTAATTAAGAAAATAATCATAAAAATAATCAACTAAATAATCAAAAAATATCTGACTATTGAATAACACTGATTATTGAATAATGGAATTATTGAAAAATAAGTCTGATTATCGATTACTCAAATAATTAAAATTTATTTACATTCTGATTAACCAAAAAATTTTATATTCTAATTACTAAATAATTAATAAAGTAATTAAAAATTTATGATTTTGATAACTTGATGAATGAATCGAATAATTAAAT
>NW_017259295.1:1295054-1295804 GCF_001594045.1 Atta colombica
TGTATAAAATAATAATAAAATAATATATGTAATATTACTAATAATGCCAATCCCTGCTTTAGGTTAGAGTTAAGTTATGTTAGAAATAATTATCTCTTTAGTCCTGTTGCTCGTGTCTCGTTGAGCGTGATGATTTCTTTCATATGCCTGTGTGCGCATGCTGGTCATGTGCAGTTCATATGAAATAATTATAATTACTATTAATTTATAATTATTATTTTTGTCAATGAATTAATTGTAAGCCATGCACCTCAGTATAAAATATTTCCTTTATTTAATCTCTCATACAAATTCCAAACGTTTCGATCTTAGTTTAGATCCTTTTCAATCCTTGTCAGAAATTTACATTCGCGAAATCATTGTGTTTTCTGATTCACTATACAATAATAAACGAAAGCATTACAATATATTATTAATAAATGCAGAACATTGCTTAATATTTATATTAATATATGTAATTGGAAATGATTTTCATTTGCAAACAAAAAAATAGTTAAATTTACAGACTGACACTGAACTGTTAGACAGTGCTATTGATTAACAACCTATTGATTAACAAATAAAGCTTCCTCTCTTCAATGTTTTCTTTATCTATATTTAATTATTTTACTGATACATATTGTCTTATTTGTTAAATGAGTTATAACTATCGCTATATGTATGTTAACATATCATTCTCATTACCTTTAACGAAACTCATGTAAATTAAATTAAATTTTATATACAATATAAATTTTATATATATTAATT